>NC_091314.1:31633176-31741994 GCF_038502225.1 Cherax quadricarinatus | reverse complement strand
TGACAGGATGGATAATGAGAACCTTCAAAACTAGGGAGGCCAAGCCCATGATGACACTCTTCAGGTCACTTGTTCTATCTAGGCTGGAATATTGCTGCACTCTAACAGCACCTTTCAAGGCAGGTGAAATTGCCGACCTAGAAAATGTACAGAGAACTTTCACGGCGCGCATAATGGAGATAAAACACCTCAATTACTGGGAGCGCTTGAGGTTTCTAAACCTGTATTCCCTGGAACGCAGGAGGGAGAGATACATGATTATATACACCTGGAAAATCCTAGAGGGACTAGTACCGAACTTGCACACGAAAATCACTCACTACGAAAGCAAAAGACTTGGCAGACGATGCACCATCCCCCCAATGAAAAGCAGGGGTGTCACTAGCACGTTAAGAGACCATACAATAAGTGTCAGGGGCCCGAGACTGTTCAACTGCCTCCCAGCACACATAAGGGGGATTACCAACAGACCCCTGGCAGTCTTCAAGCTGGCACTGGACAAGCAGCTAAAGTCAGTTCCTGATCAGCCGGGCTGTGGCTCGTACGTTGGTTTGCGTGCAGCCAGCAGCAACAGCCTGGTTGATCAGGCGCTGATCCACCAGGAGGCCTGGTCACAGACCGGGCCGCGGGGGCGTTGACCCCCGAAACTCTCTCCAGGTAAACTCCAGGTATATACTAGGGAGCCACTGTAGTATACACTATACACTATGTATACACAATGTTATCAGGGAGACTTTCTTTCCTCTGACAAAGAAAAGTTCTATTATTATTATTTTGCACACGGAACACAGGCCTATGATTCCCCTCTGGCAGTAAACTCTGCTAGGTAGTGCACACTAATTCTCCTTTTTTGACTCAGTATATAATGTTTTCTGCCCAAGATTGGTTCCAGACGCTAGAGGGATGTATCGTATAGGATTGATGGCACAAATTAAATTTCTAGCACGTAAGAGCGACCGTGTAAACACGAGAAACCTGAAGCACAACGAGGCATGCTGACACGCTGTCAGCGTGTTCGCAACAAAGCAAAGAGTGCAGACTGCCTTCGATCCTTAGGTTTGTTGACACCCATCACCATTCGAGGGAGGATGCTAGTGCAACAGACCTAGGAGCTGAACCTAGGTTGGGACGACCCACTGCCAGAAACAGTCTGCCAGGAGTGGGATCTGGTTAGCAGAGATCTAGCAGAATTGCATGAGTTCACATTCCCCAGGTCCATTGGGTGCACCGGGCGGGACTATGACTTGCATGTCTTCTGTGATGCCTCCTCCAGGGCCTATGGGGCAGTAGCGTATTTGGTGGCCGGGGACCAGGTCAGTCTGGCCACCAGTCGTGCGCGGGTGACACCCCTGAAGGATTGCTCGATCCCAAAGCTAGAGCTCATGGCGATGTTGCTGGGAGCAAGACTGGGGAAGTACGTAGAGGAGGTGTTGAGTAACCTGAGGGTGACACACACCTATGTATGGACAGACTCGGAAGTGGCCTTACAGTAGGTTCAGAACGACAGGTCTAAGCTCCCCTACGTCAGGAATCGGGTAAAGGAGATACGGGAGCTACAGTCAACGTCAACAATTCTGTACATGCCTACAGATCAAAACCCAGCCGACCTGATAAGCCGAGGGGTGACACACAAAAAGCTGAGTAAAAGCGAGATTTGGTTCAAAGGCCCAGACTGGTTACCGGCAAAGGATTGCTGGCCGGAGCAGAAATTCAGGGAGACAACCACCAGTGGGGCAACCCGACACTGAATTATTTGACCCCAGATGCTACTCCTCTTGGAGGAAACTTATAGGAGTCATGGGAATGGTATTTCGATTTGTGAGGAAGCTGCATGACAAGGTAAGCCAAGGTCGACAGTTGTCTCTCGTGGGTCCCAGAGAATATTGGATAAGGCAGTACCAAAGGGAGAGGTTTCCAGGAGTGCTTGAAGTACTGGCGACAGGGCAGCAGGTTATGGCGTCAGGACGTGTGTCCAACGACAACTCAGGGAACAGTAAATTGGTCCACTCATTGGGATTGTTCCTAGATCATGCTGGGCTAATAAGATGCAGGGGAAGAATACAAAACTCTGAGCTCAGCTATGGGGCCAAACAGCCCGTGTTACTGGGAAAGGAGGGATGGGCGTCAGAGCTATTGATACAAGATGCCCATCAGAGGACCTTACATGGGGGGTTTGGAGATACCCTCACCTGCCTACGTCAGAATTACTGGGTACTGAAGGGCCGAGCTGCCATCAAAAAGGTGCTAAAGAGTTGTACAGTCTGCCGGTGGTACAATGGGAGGACCCTACAGTACCCAGGTCCACCACTGCTGCCTCAGGAGCGGGTACATAGTGACAGGCCCTTTGAGACTGTGGGAATAGACTATACTGGGGCTATCACGTTGAAGAACCCAGGAGACGATAGGGTGGGCCCTCAGGAAGTATATGTCTTCCTATTTACTTGTGCCACTACTCGAGCCATGTATTTGGAGTTGGCGGAAGATATGTCGACAGAGGCTTTCGTGAAGTTGTTCAGGAGGTTTACAGCCAGATTCTCGTGCCCGCAATTGATTATCTCGGATAATGGCACGAGCTTTAGAGCTGCCGATAAAGTTTTCAGGAATCTTAGGGACAATGGAGAAGTACGAGAATATCTGAAGAGAATAGAGTGTGAGTGGAGGTTCATAGTTCCAAGAGTGCCTTGGCAAGGGGGATTCTATGAACGCATGGTGGGCACAGTCAAAAGGTGCATTTGGAAGGTCTTGCACGACAGGAGAGTGAGCTTTGATGAACTGAGGACAGTGTTAGTTGAGATAGAGGCAAGAGTCAATAACAGGCCTCTGACCTACGTTCAAAATGGGATTGACGAGCAGGAAGTTCTCACCCCCAATCACATGCTGTTTGGAAGGAGGATTTAGCCCTTCCCCACAATTTTGAGTCAGTCTTCCAAGGAGCTGGATTATTATGGGCCAGATGGTCCCCCCATCAATGAAGAACTGCACAGGAGTCACAACAAACTGGTGAACATCCTGGACAAATGGAACCAGGTGTGGCGCAGGGATTACTTGACAGCCCTGTGGGAACATTTCTATGGTGCAGACCCTGAGGCAAATAAGATGATGCTAAGTGAAGGGGGCCTGGTGCTAGTAGAATCCGAGGCGCCCAGGGCATACTGGCCTCTTGGCCTGGTGGTGTCGACCCACCCAGACAAGGCTGGGTGGTTGAGAATGGTGAAGGTGAGAATGAATGGTGTCGAGACTATAAGACCCATCAACAGGCTTTTGCCTCTCAAGGTCCACATGGTGGGACCAGGACGTGAGAGGTTAGACCAGAGGCTGACCGAACTGAGTGGCTGGACAACCCGTCGAACGGTACTCAAGTCCAGGGCCCACTGGGAGGGCCTGCGGGAGGCAGACTTGATCTAGACTTAGTACCTACCTTCGCCGGCAGGAGGATGTTGGAACTTATTCGGTCCGAGAAGTCCCAACGGCGAAAAACACACTGTTTGAGGGCCCTTACACCCAACCCGAAACACAAACATTCTCTCCCGAGTTGACATGGGTGGATGGTAAGTACTTCTTGATTTATAGATTTACCCTTCAGGGAAGAAGTAGGTAGTTTTACTGTTAGTACACTAATGTTAGGATTATTAAGGCAACTGTAGATAATAATAATGTACACCAGCAAATAATAGAGCCTACTAGACTGGAGAATACACTAGACCTCATCTTCACTAACAATGATGATCTGATAAGAAATGTCACCATATCAAAAACAATATACTCAGATCACAACATAATTGAGGTTCAGACATGTATGCGTGGAGCCCCAGACCGACAAAATGAGACTAGTCACGAGGGAGCATTCACCAAATTCAACTTCAATAACAAAAACATAAAGTGGGACCAAGTAAACCAAGTCCTAACCGATATAAGCTGGGAAGATATACTAAGCAACACAGACCCAAACTTATGCCTAGAACAGATTAACTCGGTGGCACTCGATGTATGCACAAGGCTTATTCCTCTAAGAAAAAGGAGGAGTAGATGTAAAATAGAAAGAGACAGGCGCTCCCTTTACAGGCGACGGAAAAGAATAACAGAGCGGCTAAAAGAGGTCAATATATCTGAAATGCGCAGGGTGACACTGGTCAGAGAAATAGCAAGCATCGAACTTAAGCTAAAAGAATCCTTTAGGAGTCAGGAATCGCGGGAAGAACTAAAAGCCATAAATGAAATCGAAAGAAACCCAAAGTATTTCTTCTCCTATGCCAAATCAAAATCGAGAACAACGTCCAGTATTGGGCCCCTACTTAAACAAGATGGGTCCTACACAGATGACAGCAAGGAAATGAGTGAGCTACTCAAGTCCCAATATGACTCAGTTTTTAGCAAGCCGCTAACCAGACTGAGAGTCGAAGATCAAAATGAATTTTTTATGAGAGAGCCACAAAATTTGATTAACACAAGCCTATCCGATGTTATCCTGACGCCAAATGACTTCGAACAGGCGATAAATGACATGCCCATGCACTCTGCCCCAGGGCCAGACTCATGGAACTCTGTGTTCATCAAGAACTGCAAGAAGCCCCTATCACGAGCCTTTTCCATCCTATGGAGAGGGAGCATGGACACGGGGGTCGTCCCTCAGTTACTAAAAACAACAGACATAGCCCCACTCCACAAAGGGGGCAGTAAAGCAACAGCAAAGAACTACAGACCAATAGCACTAACATCCCATATCATAAAAATCTTTGAAAGGGTCCTAAGAAGCAAGATCACCACCCATCTAGAAACCCATCAGTTACACAACCCAGGGCAACATGGGTTTAGAACAGGTCGCTCCTGTCTGTATCAACTACTGGATCACTACGACAAGGTCCTAAATGCACTAGAAGACAAAAAGAATGCAGATGTAATATATACAGACTTTGCAAAAGCTTTCAACAAGTGTGACCATGGCGTAATAGCGCACAAAATGCGCGCTAAAGGAATAACAGGAAAAGTCGGTCGATGGATCTATAATTTCCTCACTAACAGAACACAGAGAGTAGTCGTCAACAGAGTAAAGTCCGAGGCAGCTACGGTGAAAAGCTCTGTTCCACAAGGCACAGTACTAGCTCCCATCTTGTTCCTCATCCTCATATCCGACATAGACAAGGATGTCAGCCACAGCACCGTGTCTTCCTTTGCAGATGACACCCGAATCTGCATGACAGTGTCTTCCATTGCAGACACTGCAAGGCTCCAGGCGGACATCAACCAAATCTTTCAGTGGGCTGCAGAAAACAATATGAAGTTCAACGATGAGAAATTTCAATTACTCAGATATGGTAAACATGAGGAAATTAAATCTTCATCAGAGTACAAAACAAATTCTGGCCACAAAATAGAGCGAAACACCAACGTCAAAGACCTGGGAGTGATTATGTCGGAGGATCTCAACTTCAAGGACCATAACATTGTATCAATCGCATCTGCTAGAAAAATGACAGGATGGATAATGAGAACCTTCAAAACTAGGGAGGCCAAGCTCATGATGACACTCTTCAGGTCACTTGTTCTATCTAGGCTGGAATATTGCTGCACTCTGACAGCACCTTTCAAGGCAGGTGAAATTGCCGACCTAGAAAATGTACAGAGAACTTTCACGGCGCGCATAACGGAGATAAAACACCTCAATTACTGGGAGCGCTTGAGGTTTCTAAACCTGTATTCCCTGGAACGCAGGAGGGAGAGATACATGATTATATACACCTGGAAAATCCTAGAGGGACTAGTACCGAACTTGCACACGAAAATCACTCACTACGAAAGCAAAAGACTTGGCAGACGATGCACCATCCCCCCAATGAAAAGCAGGGGTGTCACTAGCACGTTAAGAGACCATACAATAAGTGTCAGGGGCCCGAGACTGTTCAACTGCCTCCCAGCACACATAAGGGGGATTACCAACAGACCCCTGGCAGTCTTCAAGCTGGCACTGGACAAGCACCTAAAGTCAGTTCCTGATCAGCCGGGCTGTGGCTCGTACGTTGGTTTGCGTGCAGCCAGCAGCAACAGCCTGGTTGATCAGGCGCTGATCCACCAGGAGGCCTGGTCACAGACCGGGCCGCGGGGGCGTTGACCCCCGAAACTCTCTCCAGGTAAACCCAGGTAAACACCTAAGACCTTAAAATAGGTAGTAATAGGCTGATAATGTAGGCAAACACTAGGTTAAGTTAGCTAGGGAGAACTGGCAGCCCAAGTTTGAACGACGAGGCGCGGGTCTCAAAGACGCTAGCTCTCTCAGACCAGACATCATCTGGACAACATGTGCCGTGATCAGCAGGCGGCGCCTCCCACGTGTCTTCACATATGAGACCTGGGGAAATCTGGTAGAGGCACCTCGATGTACAGTAGATGACCTCCTCCGTCAGGCCCATACAGTAAGACAAGACCTCCACTCTTTCGTAGGATTCTGGCCAGTTTCTGGGGAAAGCTGTGAGTTGAACTGTAGGCCTTTGTGCAGCTGGCAGTACATGCCCAGTACGTACCAGCGTCTCTTGTCAGTCTAGAAGCTAGTGTCCGTGTCTGCATAGTTATACTAGGGGATACCTGGAGTTTACCTGGAGAGAGTTCTGGGGGTCAACGCCCCCGCGGCCCGGTCTGTGACCAGGCCTCCTGGTGGATCAGAGCCTGATCAACCAGGCTGTTGCTGCTGGCTGCACGCAAACCAACGTACGAGCCACAGCCCGGCTGATCCGGAACTGACCCCCTTGGATATAGGAATTTCTGAGGTGCAGGCAGGTCACTAATAATGACTGAATATTGCAGGAATTAAGGCTCCCGATTGCACGTGGTTTCTGAGGGGAAGTCCAAAGGAGCTAAGCTTAGGGAGGTTGAAGATCAGGATATATGCTGCAACACCAAGTAAGTTAGTCCTTTAAACGTGCATGCAGGCGAGGTTTCTAGTAACATCAGTCATTTATGAAAATCTGTCCTATAAGCCACTTGTGAGGCTGAGGTACCGACCTCAGAGCTCGGTATCAACAGAGCTTGCCAGGGTAGGCGACTCACTTGGAGGAAGTCCAGACAAATTTTCACAAGGTTATAATGGCGATATACTTCCTCTAAATGGGACCGACCGTTCTACTTTTTATTTCTGTAGGGGTTTTTAATTTCCTTTTCAATTCCCGCCAATTATATATATATTTGAGCAGTATGTGGTGTCCAGAGCGGGAAGGAGGGATCAATACGGTGTCAGCTCTCATGGTCCTATAAACACATAGCAACAACGGAGGTTTTGTTGCAACAGCTCTGTTTCACAGATAATTACTGCACTAGTTCTTATATACAGTTGTAATGGGTACCAGGTAAGCGATACAAATACTCTCTTTTGTGTTGCATCAATTTGCAAACCAAAATTGTAATTACATACTGTAACCTTTACAGAGAAATAAATCTTGATCTCATCTTTAACTTGTGTCATTGGTTGTGTTGGACCACTTGTGCTCCTGATTGTAAGTTATGAGCCACTTGCATTACTGGTTGTGAGTGTTGCACCACTTGTGTTGCTGGTTGTGATTGTTGCAATAGTATTGCTGGTTACGAGTTTTGCTTTACTTGTGTTGCTAGTGAGTGTTGCACTACTTGTGTGCTGGTTGTCAGTGTTGCACTGCTTGTGTTGGAAATTATGAGTAATGCACTACTAGTGTTGTAAATTGTGTGCTGCATTACTTGTGTTGCTGGTTATGGGTAACACTACTTGTGTCTTGTAGTGTTGTATCACTAGACTTGCAGCTCTGTACTACTGGTAGTGTTACAGCACTGATCTTGTAGTGTTATACCACTGATCTTGTAGTGTTATACCACTGATCTTGTAGTGTTATACCACTGATCTTGTAGTGTTGTACCACTGATCTTGTAGTGTTGTACCACTGGTCTTGTAGTGTTGTACCACTGATCTTGTAGTGTTGTACCACTGATCTTGTAGTGTTACAGCACTGATCTTGTAGTGTTATACCACTGATCTTGTAGTGTTGTACCACTGGTCTTGTAGTGTTGTACCACTGATCTTGTAGTGTTACAGCACTGGTCTTGTAGTGTTATACCACTGGTCTTGTAGTGTTGTATCACTAGACTTGCAGCTCTGTACTACTGGTAGTGTTACAGCACTGATCTTGTAGTGTTGTACCACTGGTCTTGTAGTGTTATACCACTGATCTTGTAGTGTTGTACCACTGGTCTTGTAGTGTTGTACCACTGGTCTTGTAGTGTTGTACCACTGATCTTGTAGTGTTGTACCACTGGTCTTGTAGTGTTATACCACTGATCTTGTAGTGTTGTACCACTGGTCTTGTAGTGTTGTACCACTGATCTTGTAGTGTTATACCACTGATCTTGTAGTGTTGTACCACTGGTCTTGTAGTGTTGTACCACTGGTCTTGTAGTGTTGTACCACTGGTCTTGTAGTGTTGTACCACTGGTCTTGTAGTGTTGTACCACTGATCTTGTAGTGTTGTACCACTGATCTTGTAGTGTTGTACCACTGGTCTTGTAGTGTTGTACCACTGATCTTGTAGTGTTGTACCACTGGTCTTGTAGTGTTGTACCACTGGTCTTGTAGTGTTGTACCACTGATCTTGTAGTGTTGTACCACTGGTCTTGTAGTGTTATACCACTGATCTTGTAGTGTTGTACCACTGGTCTTGTAGTGTTGTACCACTGGTCTTGTAGTGTTGTACCACTGATCTTGTAGTGTTGTACCACTGGTCTTGTAGTGTTATACCACTGATCTTGTAGTGTTGTACCACTGGTCTTGTAGTGTTATACCACTGATCTTGTAGTGTTGTACCACTGGTCTTGTAGTGTTATACCACTGATCTTGTAGTGTTGTACCACTGGTCTTGTAGTGTTGTACCACTGGTCTTGTAGTGTTGTACCACTGATCTTGTAGTGTTGTACCACTGATCTTGTAGTGTTGTACCACTGGTCTTGTAGTGTTGTACCACTGAACTTGTAGTGTTACAGCACTGATCTTGTAGTGTTGTACCACTGGTCTTGTAGTGTTATACCACTGATCTTGTTGTACCACTGATCTTGTAGTGTTATACCACTGAGCTTGTAGTGTTGTACCACTGATCTTGTAGTGTTACAGCACTGATCTTGTAGTGTTGTACCACTGATCTTGTAGTGTTGTACCACTGATCTTGTAGTGTTACAGCACTGATCTTGTAGTGTTGTACCACTGGTCTTGTAGTGTTATACCACTGATCTTGTAGTGTTGTACCACTGGTCTTGTAGTGTTATACCACTGATCTTGTAGTGTTGTACCACTGATCTTGTAGTGTTACAGCACTGATCTTGTAGTGTTATACCACTGACCTTGTAGTGTTGTGCCACTGATCTTGTAGTGTTGTACCACTGATATTGTAGTGTTGTACCACTGGTCTTGCAGTGTTGTACCACTGGTCTTGTAGTGTTATACCACTGATCTTGTAGTGTTATACCACTGATCTTGTAGTGTTGTACCACTGATCTTGTAGTGTTGTACCACTGATCTTGTAGTGTTATACCACTGATCTTGTAGTGTTGTACCACTGATCTTGTAGTGTTGTACCACTGGTCTTGTAGTGTTGTACCACTGGTCTTGTAGTGTTATACCACTGATCTTGTAGTGTTGTACCACTGATCTTGTAGTGTTGTACCACTGATCTTGAAGTGTTGTACCACTGGTCTTGTAGTGTTATACCACTGATCTTGTAGTGTTGTACCACTGATCTTGTAGTGTTACAGCACTGATCTTGTAGTGTTATACCACTGATCTTGTAGTGTTGTACCACTGGTCTTGTAGTGTTATACCACTGGTCTTGTAGTGTTATACCACTGATCTTGTAGTGTTGTACCACTGATCTTGTAGTGTTGTACCACTGGTCTTGTAGTGTTGTACCACTGATCTTGTAGTGTTATACCACTGATCTTGTAGTGTTATACCACTGATCTTGTAGTGTTGTACCACTGGTCTTGTAGTGTTGTACCACTGATCTTGTAGTGTTATACCACTGATCTTGTAGTGTTATACCACTGATCTTGTAGTGTTGTACCACTGGTCTTGTAGTGTTGTACCACTGGTCTTGTAGTGTTGGACCACTGATCTTGTAGTGTTGTACCACTGGTCTTGTAGTGTTGTACCACTGATCTTGTAGTGTTGTACCACTGATCTTGTAGTGTTGTACCACTGATCTTGTATTGTTGTACCACTGGTCTTGTAGTGTTGTACCACTGATGTTGTAGTGGTATACCACTGATCTTGTAGTGTTGTACCACTGGTCTTGTAGTGTTGTACCACTGATCTTGTAGTGTTGTACCACTGGTCTTGTAGTGTTATACCACTGGTCTTGTAGTGTTGTACCACTGATCTTGTAGTGTTATACCACTGAGCTTGTAGTGTTGTACCACTGGTCTTGTAGTGTTATACCACTGATCTTGTTGTGTTGTACCACTGATCTTGTACTGTTGTACCACTGGTCTTGTAGTGTTGTACCACTGATCTTGTAGTGTTGTACCACTGATCTTGTAGTGTTGTACCACTGGTCTTGTAGTGTTGTACCACTGATCTTGTAGTGTTATACCACTGATCTTGTAGTGTTGTACCACTGGTCTTGTAGTGTTGTACCACTGATCTTGTAGTGTTGTACCTCTGGTCTTGTAGTGTTATACCACTGATCTTGTAGTGTTGTACCACTGATCTTGTAGTGTTGTACCACTGGTCTTGTAGTGTTGTACCACTGATCTTGTAGTGTTGTACCACTGGTCTTGTAGTGTTATACCACTGATCTTGTAGTGTTGTACCACTGGTTTTGTAGTGTTGTACCACTGGTCTTGTAGTGTTGTACCACTGGTTTTGCAGTGTCATACCACTGATCTTGTAGTGTTGTACCACTGGTTTTGTAGTGTTGTACCACTGGTCTTGTAGTGTTGTACCACTGGTCTTGTAGTGTTGTACCACTGGTTTTGTAGTGTTGTACCACTGATCTTGTAGTGTTATACCACTGGTCTTGTAGTGTTGTACCACTTGTTTTGTAGTGTTGTACCACTGGTCTTGTAGTGTTGTACCACTGACCTTGTAGTGTTGTACCACTGGTCTTGTAGTGTTGTACCACTGATCTTGTAGTGTTGTACCACTGGTCTTGTAGTGTTGTACCACTGATCTTGTAGTGTTGTACCACTGGTCTTGTAGTGTTGTACCACTGAGCTTGTAGTGCTGTACCACTGGTCTTGTAGTGTTGTACCACTGATCTTGTAGTGTTGTACCACTGGTCTTGTAGTGTTGTACCACTGATCTTGTAGTGTTATACCACTGATCTTGTAGTGTTGTACCACTGGTCTTGTAGTGTTACACCACTGATCTTGTAGTGTTGTACCACTGGTCTTGTAGTGTTGTACCACTGATCTTGTAGTGTTGTACCACTGGTCTTGTAGTATTATACCACTGATCTTGTAGTGTTGTACCACTGGTCTTGTAGTGTTGTACCACTGATCTTGTAGTGTTGTACCACTGGTCTTGTAGTGTTATACCACTGATCTTGTAGTGTTGTACCACTGGTTTTGTAGTGTTGTACCACTGGTCTTGTAGTGTTGTACCACTGGTCTTGTAGTGTTGTACCACTGGTTTTGTAGTGTTGTACCACTGATCTTGTAGTGTTATACCACTGGTCTTGTAGTGTTGTACCACTGGTTTTGTAGTGTTGTACCACTGGTCTTGTAGTGTTGTACCACTGGTCTTGTAGTTTTGTACCACTGATCTTGTAGTGTTGTACCACTGGTTTTGTAGTGTTGTACCACGGGTCTTGTAGTGTTGTACCACTGATCTTGTAGTGTTGTACCACTGGTCTTGTAGTGTTGTACCACTGATCTTGTATTGTTACACCACTGATCTTGTAGTGTTGTACCACTGGTCTTGTAGTGTTGTACCACTGATCTTGTAGTGTTGTACCACTGGTCTTGTAGTGTTATACCACTGATCATGTAGTGTTGTACCACTGGTCTTGTAGTGTTGTACCACTGATCTTGTAGTGTTGTACCACTGGTCTTGTAGTGTTATACCACTGATCTTGTAGTGTTGTACCACTGGTTTTGTAGTGTTGTACCACTGGTCTTGTAGTGTTGTACCACTGGTTTTGCAGTGTCATACCACTGATCTTGTAGTGTTGTACCACTGGTTTTGTAGTGTTGTACCACTGGTCTTGTAGTGTTGTACCACTGGTCTTGTAGTGTTGTACCACTGGTCTTGTAGTGTTGTACCACTGATCTTGTAGTGTTGTACCACTGGTTTTGTAGTGTTGTACCACTGGTCTTGTAGTGTTGTACCACTGGTTTTGTAGTGTTGTACCACTGGTCTTGTAGTGTTGTACCACTGGTCTTGTAGTGTTGTACCACTGGTTTTGTAGTGTTGTACCACTGATCTTGTAGTGTTATACCACTGGTCTTGTAGTGTTGTACCACTTGTTTTGTAGTGTTGTACCACTGGTCTTGTAGTGTTGTACCACTGACCTTGTAGTGTTGTACCACTGGTCTTGTAGTGTTGTACCACTGATCTTGTAGTGTTGTACCACTGGTCTTGTAGTGTTGTACCACTGATCTTGTAGTGTTGTACCACTGGTCTTGTAGTGTTGTACCACTGAGCTTGTAGTGCTGTACCACTGGTCTTGTAGTGTTGTACCACTGATCTTGTAGTGTTGTACCACTGGTCTTGTAGTGTTGTACCACTGATCTTGTAGTGTTATACCACTGATCTTGTAGTGTTGTACCACTGGTCTTGTAGTGTTACACCACTGATCTTGTAGTGTTGTACCACTGGTCTTGTAGTGTTGTACCACTGATCTTGTAGTGTTGTACCACTGGTCTTGTAGTATTATACCACTGATCTTGTAGTGTTGTGCCACTGGTCTTGTAGTGTTGTACCACTGATCTTGTAGTGTTGTACCACTGGTCTTGTAGTGTTATACCACTGATCTTGTAGTGTTGTACCACTGGTTTTGTAGTGTTGTACCACTGGTCTTGTAGTGTTGTACCACTGGTCTTGTAGTGTTGTACCACTGGTTTTGTAGTGTTGTACCACTGATCTTGTAGTGTTATACCACTGGTCTTGTAGTGTTGTACCACTGGTTTTGTAGTGTTGTACCACTGGTCTTGTAGTGTTGTACCACTGGTCTTGTAGTTTTGTACCACTGATCTTGTAGTGTTGTACCACTGGTTTTGTAGTGTTGTACCACGGGTCTTGTAGTGTTGTACCACTGATCTTGTAGTGTTGTACCACTGGTCTTGTAGTGTTGTACCACTGATCTTGTATTGTTACACCACTGATCTTGTAGTGTTGTACCACTGGTCTTGTAGTGTTGTACCACTGATCTTGTAGTGTTGTACCACTGGTCTTGTAGTGTTATACCACTGATCATGTAGTGTTGTACCACTGGTCTTGTAGTGTTGTACCACTGATCTTGTAGTGTTGTACCACTGGTCTTGTAGTGTTATACCACTGATCTTGTAGTGTTGTACCACTGGTTTTGTAGTGTTGTACCACTGGTCTTGTAGTGTTGTACCACTGGTTTTGCAGTGTCATACCACTGATCTTGTAGTGTTGTACCACTGGTTTTGTAGTGTTGTACTACTGGTCTTGTAGTGTTGTACCACTGGTCTTGTAGTGTTGTACCACTGGTTTTGTAGTGTTGTACCACTGATCTTGTAGTGTTATACCACTGGTCTTGTAGTGTTGTACCACTGGTTTTGTAGTGTTGTACCACTGGTCTTGTAGTGTTGTACCACTGGTCTTGTAGTGTTGTACCACTGGTCTTGTAGTGTTGTACCACTGATCTTGTAGTGTTGTACCACTGGTTTTGTAGTGTTGTACCACTGGTCTTGTAGTGTTGTACCACTGGTCTTGTAGTTTTGTACCACTGGTTTTGTAGTGTTGTACCACTGATCTTGTAGTGTTGTACCACTGGTCTTGTAGTGCTATACCACTGATCTTGTAGTGTTGTACCACTGGTTTTGTAGTGTTGTACCACTGATCTTGTAGTGTTGTACCACTGGTCTTGTAGTGTTATACCACTGATCTTGTAGTGTTGTACCCCTGGTTTTGTAGTGTTGTACCACTGATCTTGTAGTGTTGTACCACTGGTCTTGTAGTGCTATACCACTGATCTTGTAGTGTTGTACCACTGGTTTTGTAGTGTTGTACCACTGATCTTGTAGTGTTGTACCACTGGTCTTGTAGTGTTATACCACTGATCTTGTAGTGTTGTACCCCTGGTTTTGTAGTGTTGTACCACTGATCTTGTAGTGTTGTACCACTGGTCTTGTAGTGTTATACCACTGATCTTGTAGTGTTGTACCACTGATCTTGTAGTGTTGTACCACTGATCTTGTAGTGTTGTACCGCTGGTCTTTTAGTGTTATACCACTGGTCTTGTAGTGTTGTACCACTGATCTTGTAGTGTTGTACTGCTGGTCTTGTAGTGTTATACCACTGATCTTGTAGTGTTGTACCACTGATCTTGTAGTGTTGTACCACTGATCTTGTAGTGTTGTACTGCTGGTCTTGTAGTGTTGTACCACTGGTCTTGTAGTGTTGTACCACTGATCTTGTAGTGTTGTACCACTGATCTTGTAGTGTTGTACCACTGATCTTGTAGTGTTGTACCACTGATCTTGTAGTGTTGTACCACTGGTCTTGTAGTGTTGTACCACTGATCTTGTAGTGTTGTACCACTGATCTTGTAGTGTTGTACCACTGATCTTGTAGTGTTGTACCACTGATCTTGTAGTGTTGTACCACTGGTCTTGCAGTGTTTTACCACTGGTCTTGTAGTGTTGTACCACTGATCTTGTAGTGTTGTACCACTGGTCTTGTAGTGTTGTACCACTGGTCTTGTAGTGTTGTACCACTGGTCTTGTAGTGTTGTACCGTTGTTCTTGTAGTGTTGTACCACTGATCTTGTAGTGTTTTTCCACTGATCTTGAAGTGCTTTAAAAGTGATCTTGTAGCATTGTACCACTGGTCTTGAAGTGCTTTAAAAGTGATCCTGTAGTGTTGTACCACTGATCTTGTAGTGTTGTACCACTGGTCTTGTAGTGTTGTATCACTGGTCTTGTAGTGTTGTAGCATTGATCTTGTGTTGTACCACTGATTTTTTAGTGTTTTACCCGTGGAAAATTGCATTTATCTGGTTGTAATTCATAAGGTACATACCAGTAAATGGTAACACAGATAATTATTATTTATCGAAGTTACTTAGACAAGTAGGAATTTGGAACACCTAGGTCACAAAAATGTCCCCCTTCGATACCTACATCTGTCATGTCCACAAGTTGCTCTAGACCTATAATTACAAATGAAATGTACATACACACCAGGAATTCTGGTAAATATAAAAATTGGTGGACTGTATATTAAAATTAATGATACTTATACACATTTATATAACAGAAGGAGAATATATCTTAATATCACTCACCAATTTGACTGGAGATTAATGTGTATCATACTCAAAAACCTCATTCTAACCAAATTTATGAAGATAATGCTGGCCAGAATTATAACACAAATTTAGATAGCTTATCTGAGGTTCCTGGAGCTGTCTTGTCCAGTCATCTGATATCTCAAGTTATTCAGGGATGCACATCCAACAATTTTGGCTCCTATTTGAGGGGTGTCAGCCCAATTTAACCTCTAGAGCGACGAAAATTCTTCTGATTATTCACTAACATTTCTTGTCCAATTCAAACAACAATGGCGAGTCTCCTTTCTGTGCAGGCGCAGAGTTTCCCATTTTTTATAAAAAATTTTATTAAATACAATATAGGCCATCAATTTACATACAGTGGACCCCCGCATAACGATGGCATCGCATAGCGATTTTTCCGCATAACGATTACTTTTATCGCAAAATTTTTGCCCCGCATACCGATTAAAAACCCGCATACCGATTTTCGTCCGAGACGCGTCCAATGTGTCCTCACATGTGCCGGCCGTCCCATTGTTTACCAGCCAGCCTCCGCGGTAACATCCAAGCATACACTCGGAATATTTCGTATTATTACAGTGTTTTCGGTGGTGTTTCTGGAAAATAAGTGACCATGGGCCCCAAGAAAGCTTCTAGTGCCAACCCTGTGGTAAAAAGGGTGAGAATTAGTATGGAAATTAAGAAAGATTTTGAAGGGTTTGGGGCTAACCCTGAGAAGCCTATGCCAGTTGTGGAATCCATTGTGCCTACTTCAAAGATTAAGGAAATGTGTGCAGAGTGGTTTGAACTGCAAACCTTTATAGATGAAAATCACCCTGACACAGCTGTTGCAAGCCGTGCTTGTGACTATTTCAATGACAATGTTATGGCCCATTTTAGGAAAGTCTTGAAGAAACGGGAGGTACAGAGCTCTATGGACAGATTTGTTGTGCGACAGAGGTCCAGTGACTCTGAAGCTGGTCCTAGTGGCATTAAAAGAAGAAGGGAAGTAACCCCAGAAAAGGACTTGCTACCTCAAGTCCTAATGGAAGGGGATTCCCCTTCTAAACAGTAAGAAGATAATGCTCTCCCCTCCTCCCATCCCATCAATCATCACCAGATCTTCAATAAAAGTAAGTGTCATGTAATTGTGCATGCCTTTTTCAGTTTGTGTGTATTAAAATTAACATTTCATGTGGTAAAAAAAATTTTTTTTCATACTTTTGGGCGTCTTGCACGGATTAATTTTATTTCCATTATTTCTTATGGGGAAAATTAATTCGCATAACGATTATTTCGCATAACGATGAGCCCTCTTGCACGGATTAAAATCGTTAACCGGGGGTCCACTGTATACTGTATTTCAGGAAAATATATAGTACAGTGGTCCCTCGTTTTTCGTAATTAATCCGTTCCTGGAGCTGTTACTATAAACGAAATTTACGATTTGCGAATAAATTTTCCCCATAAGAAATACAGCAGGGCCCTGCTTTAGGGCGTTCCGCTAATACGGATATTTCAAATTATGACCAAAACTCGCTATACGGCTCCCCCACCTGTCTTTCTAATACGGTCACAGCGGCCCACCGAGTTTGTTTACATTCTCCCTGAGCACATCTCCTTATTATGTCTGGAAACTTTCCAAAATTTCAAGTGTTTTAAAGTTATTGTATATTTTATATGTACAGTGGACCCCCGCATAGCGACCTTAATCCGTG
This sequence comes from Cherax quadricarinatus, assembly GCF_038502225.1. NCBI lineage: Eukaryota > Metazoa > Arthropoda > Malacostraca > Decapoda > Parastacidae > Cherax > Cherax quadricarinatus. The sequence goes on along the minus strand of NC_091314.1, from coordinate 31,724,812 downwards.
CAAGAGGGCTGGTTGTTATGCGAAATGTTCGGTATGTGAATGAATTTTCCCCATAAGAAATAATGGAAATCAAATTAATCCATGCAAGACACCCAAAAGTATGAAAAAAAAATTTTTACCACATGAAATATACATTTTCCTACACACAAAGAGAAGGATACATGCACAATAGTAGAGTAGTACATGCACAATATATATTGTGCATGTACTACTCTACTAAATGAAGAATAAATGACACTTACCTTTATTGAAGATGCAGCAATGACTGATGAGACACTGTGTCCTGGGAGTGCCTTTTCCTCCTGAGTACTGTAGGTCCTGTTTGGCATTTTCTTCCAGAACAGGCCTTATCACACTGTGTATGCCACTATGATTCTTAAATCTCGCAAACCAACCTTTGCTGCCTTTAAATTCACCAATATGAGCACTAGTTCCAGGCATTTTTCCCTGTTCACCTGGGTGTTAGTCGACTGGTGTGGGTTGCATCCTGGGAGACAAGATTAAGGACCCCAATGGAAATAAGTTAGAGTCCTCGATGATGCACTGACTTTCTTGGGTTATCCTGGGTGGCTAACCCTCCGGGGTTAATTGTTTCTCGGTAATTGTTTCACATTAAGCCACACCAACAACACTCTCTCCACATCTTCGAGTAATACAGCTGATGGTGGTGCAGCAACAACAACAGCTGTGGTGCAGCTGACCATGGTGCAGCAGCAGCTGGGTGCAGCAGCAGCTGTGGTGCAGCAGCAGCTGTGGTGCAGCAGCAGCTGACCGTGGTACGATAGTATTTATCACCCTTTTTACCAGAGGGTTGGCACTAGAAGCTTTCTTTGGGCCCATGGTGGCTTATTTAGCAGTTACAAGCACTATAAATAATGGAATAATACAAAATGTATCGAATGTATGCATGCAACCGGCCACCCTGGCTTGTAAACAATGACGGCAAGGCAGGCGCTCAGGCTGGACGGACAGGTTCGGGACAGGTTCAGGACGAGTCATGTTCAGAGACAGCTGATGGTGCAACAGCAGCTGACTGGTCCAGCAACAGCTGACTGATCCAGCAACAGCTGACTGGTCCAGCAACAGCTGACTGATCCAGCAACAGCTGACTGGTCCAGCAACAGCTGACTGATCCAGCAACAGCTGACTGGTCCAGCAACAGCTGACTGATCCAGCAACAGCTGACTGGTCCAGCAACAGCTGACTGATCCAGCAACAGCTGACTGATCTAGCAACAGCTGACTGATCCAGCAACAGCGATTCTTAAATCTCTCAAACCAACCTTTGCTGGCTTTAAATTCACCAATATGAGCACTAGTTCCAGGCGTTTTTCCCTGTTCACCTGGGTGTTAGTTGACTGGTGTGGGTTGCATCCTGGGAGACAAGATTAAGGACCCCAATGGAAATAAGTTAGACAGTCTTCGATGACACTGACTTTTTTGGGTTATCCTGGGTGGCAAATCCTCTGGGGTTAATTGTTTCTTGGTATTCTCAATAAGCCACACCAACAACGGTGCTACAGCAGCAGCAGCAGCTGACGGTGGTACAGCAGCAACAGACGATGCTACAGCAGCAACAGACGATGCTACAGCAGCAACAGACGATGTTACAGCAGCAGCAGACGATGCTACAGCAGCAGCAGACGATGCTACAGCAGCAGCAGACGATGCTACAGCAGCAGTAGACGATGCTACAGCAGCAGCAGATGGTACTACAGCAGCAGCAGCAGCTGACGGTGGTACAACAGCAGCAGCAGCAGCTGACAGTGCAGCAGCAGCTGACAGTGCAGCAGCAGCTGACAGTACAGCAGCAGCTGACAGTGGTACAGCAGCAGCAGCAGCTGTACCACCAATAGTAGCGATGGTTGATTGGGGTTTATTATACAACCTGGCCAGCTCGGAGACATGCACTCCACTTTCATACTTATCAATGATCTTTTTCTTCATCTCTATAGTAATTCTCACCCTTATTGCTGTAGGGTTGGCACTAGAAGCTTTCTTGGGGCCCATGGTCACTTATTTTCCTGAAAAAATCACCAAAAACACTGTAATAATATGAAATGTTCCGATTGTATGCTTGGATGTTACCGCGGAGGCTGGCTGGTAAACAATGCCACCGGCGGAACATGTGAGCATGGCTCAGGCCGCACATTGGACGCGTCTCGGATGAAGGGTGGTGAGCGGGTTTTTGGGCGGTATGCGAGGCAAAATTTTTGCGATCAAAGCGTCCGGTATGCGGATTGTACGGTATGCGATGCGTACGGTATGCGGGGGTCCACTGTACATGTATTGTACTTGATAATTAAACTTGTGTACACCTGTACCTAAATAAACTTACACACTGTGCTGGCATGTAGGTACACATTAAAATCACTAAGAGTCTCTCTACTCTTGATGCAATAATAATAATAATAATAATAATAATAATAATAATAATAATAATAATCTCTTGAGCGCATTAACCCTTTGACTGTCGAAGGGCCCAATCCTGAAGTTGCTCCTGGTGTCGCAAAATATTCGAAAAAAAAAAAAATTATTTTTTCTTATGAAATGATAGAGAATCTTTTCCCGATTGTAAAGACACCAAAAAAACGAAATTTGATGGAAAACTGACGGAATTACGCTCTCGCGAAGTTAGCGACTTCGGCGATATTTAAAAATCGGCAATTTCGCCCACTTTGAGCCCTATTTTCGGCTAATTCCGTTATTCCAGTCAACCAAACTCATAACTATTTCTTCAGAACTCTATTTTTTCTATCGATTGAGTACAAGAAACTGCCCATTTACCGATTTCAACTACCCAATAACATGGTCAGAAATTTGCAATTTGGCCAATTTCACGAAAATTAAAAAATACGACAATTTCAAAATAAGGTCCAGAATGAACAATGCAGACATTCCTGGCTCTAAAATAAGATTTTCTTTGTTCATCAGTCATGTCTCCAGGCCCCTCTGATATTACTCTTGCTTTTTATTTTGAAATTTTATTCAAACAAAAAATAGAAGATTTACTGTTATGCAGACTACTGCAATACTGTAATAATTGTAAAAATTACATCAACCCATTCATGACTGCGTATTAGAATGGCTATTTGGACATTTATTGGACAATGACATCATTTGTTTACTTTTGAACATCGGCAAAAATCAAACATTTCCTGTACTTTGTGCTCCATTTCCAGGTAATTTTTATAGTAAAATTAATCAAAATCACCTCCATTTCTATGATATAGTTTCCATTCTATCAAATGAGACCAAGAAAACGAGAATACATCCACAAATACTATACGAAAATAGACCACAAAGTCTGCATTTTAATTAAAAAAAACGGTCAGAGTTTTTTTTTTTCTCATTATGCACTGCGTGCTCCAGGATTTTTTTTATGTGGTGCACACTGACCACACAGACCCATTCTCTCACATGTGGGCCTACTAGCTTTCTAGTGCCTGATTTGAAGCCGCTAGAATTTATGAGTATATATACGTCAAACTCGGTACCTCACAAACGTATATATACGGCCGCGACAGTCAAAGGGTTAATGTCGCATATTACGTTAATGTAGACATTTCCCTTAATCTATGATATTTTTTTCAAAATTATATAAGAAACACATTATGTAACACACAAACATGATACATGCACCCACAGTATAAAAATTTATGCAAATATGAGATGTTTACCAAACGGTTTGTAGAAGTGTCGGAAGAATTACGTTTTCTCTAGCCCGTCACCTGTTACTAGGGATAACTGTAGAAAAATATTCCTTTCGTATGCCTTCACTTTATAGCTATTCACGACCCTTGTGGGTCTAGCACTTCTTTTTTATTATGATTATAATAATAATAATAATATCATCATTCACTCTAAAAATGGTGTGTTGCATGAGAATAGGAGTGTTGCTGTTTATAATTCTGTACTAACTTGTACACAGTGTAAGAGTATTTGTTTCGTGATTTAATTATTATAATAATAATAAAAATATTATAAGGTAAAAGTTTCACAAACTCTTACAAATGTACATGAATGAACTAAAACTGGACACGTATTAATACCGTCTATTTCGCCTGACCGAGTGATCGTCCACAACCTGTTCAGTTTGTTTTTTTATGCTGTCTGAGCTCGGTGTATCTCGTTCTCTCTCGTTTTCTCTTCGTTAACTAATTGGCTCTCGTTGACGATGGCATCTAAGCTTAGTTGTGATAAAAAGAAGAGTCGTAAGCCTCTTACTTTAAGTGCCAAGTTAGTGAACAAGGTATGTCAATGGCTGAGATAGCACATAAGCTTGGTTTGGCTCGTCAAACAGTTAGTACAGTTGTGAACAATAAGGAGAAAGTGTTGCAGGAAGTTAAAAGTGCTACACCAGTGACCACTAAAGTTATAAGAAAACGTGATAACCTTATTGCTGACATGGAAAAACTTATAATGGTGTGGATTGATGATCAGACTAGTCACAATGTGCCTTTAAGCAGAGTCATTATCCAGTCCAAAGCCCTAAGTCTCTTCAATTCTATGAAGGCTGAGAGAGGGGAGGAAGCTGCTGAAGATAAATTCTCAGCTAGCAGAGGCTGGTTTAATAGGTTTAAGGAAAGAAGTCAACTTCACAACATCAGAGTGCAGGGTGAAGCTGCAAGTGCTGACAATTTAGCTGCAGAAAACTATCCACATGAACTAGCCGAGATAATAGAATGTGGTGGATATACCAAGCAACAGATTTTTAATGTGGATGAGACTGCATTATTTTGGAAGAAGATGCCATCTAGGACATTTACTGCTAAGGAAGAGAAGTCAATGCCTGACTTCAAAGCTGCAAAAGACAGGCTAACACTCTTGCTAGGAGCTAATGCAGCTGGTGACTGCAAGTTAAAACCTATGATGATTTATCACTCAAGAGAATCCTAGGGCCCTAAAGAACTATGCAAAAGGCAGCCTCCCAATTTATTATAAATCTGATTCGAAAGCTTGGATGACTGCCAATCTTTTCATAAGTTGGTTCACGGACTATTTTAAGCCTACAGTTGAGGCTTACTGCAAGGAAAAGAAAATTCCTTTTAATGTTTTACTTGTTTTAGACAATGCCCCTGCCCACCCTACAGCTCTACATGGTATGTACAGGGAGATAAATGTTGCTTTTATACCTGCAAACACAACTTCATTACTGCAGCCGATGGACCAAGGTGTAATTGCAGCCTTTAAATTTTATTACCTAAGAAGAACTTTCATTAAGGCTGTAAATTTCCTAGACAGTGATAAAATGCCTGGGCCTAAACAAAATAAATTAAAAACCTTTTGGAAAGGTTTCACAATTTTGGATGGCATTAAAAATATTAGAGATGCATGGAATGAAGTTAATGAAACTACACTCAAAGGTGTTTGGAAGAATCTGATTCCTGAACTTATGGATGATTTTGAAGGTTTTGAGAATCCAGTGGGGGAAGTGTGTGTAAATGTTGTTGATATGGCAAGGGAATTAGAACTGGAAGTGGAGCCTGAGGATGTGGAAGAATTGCTCCTCTCTCATGATGAGGTTCTGACAGACCAAGACCTTCTTCTGATTGAAGAGCAAAGAAAGAAATTTCATGAAGAGGAGATCCATCCTGATGATAGTCCTGTTACCATTAAAGAAATGAAAACCCAGGATTTGGAAGAAGCTATCAACCATATAGAAATAGCAATGGCAATTTTTGAGAAGATTGATCCAAATTTTGAACGAAGTTCAACAGTGAATGCAACCCTTTCCCATGATGTTACATGCTATAAAGAAATTTTAAGGGAAAGGAAAAAAAAATCCTAACCGAGGCAAAGTTCAATGCTTTCCTACTTTAAGAAAATATCATGGCAACCTTCAACATCAACAGCCAGCCTTCAACAGCCTTCAACATCAACAGCTAGCCTTCAACAGCCTTCAACATCAACAGCTAGCCTTCAACAGCCTTCAACATCAACAGCTAGCCTTCAACAGCCTTCAACATCAACAGCTAGCCTTCAGCAGCCTTCAACATCAACATACACCCCTTCAAAAGCTTCACACAAGTCTCCAAAACGAATCAAATTAGTTGAAGAATTAGAGGATGATGGTCTGCCATCTCATGATTTGATTCAATAACTACATTGCCACTCACCTCTCACACATTCATATTAAGTAATTAAAGGTATGTAATAAATGTACTGTGTGTAATTTTACTTTTCATTGTTTTTTTTAATGCTTAGTTCTATTGCTAATTTAATATATGTCAGTGTAAATACGTTATCTAGCATTTATATGCATTTACAAGGAAAATAAAAGGGTGTTCCACTTTACGGCGGTAGCCTGGAACCTAACCAGCCGTATAATTGGGGCCCTACTGTAATGTAAATATAATTAATCCGTTCCTGACACCCAGAAGTATTAAAACAAAAAATTTTTTTACGTGAAATATACATGTAGTACATAAACAATACAATAGGAAATGATGAATGAAACATTAACAGCATAACACTTACCTTTATTGGAGATTCTTCTTAGTGTATGGGAGACTGGAGGAGGAGGAGGAGAGAGTGGATTGTTTATAGTTTGGAAGGGGAATCCCCTTCCATCAACACCTCAGGTACCATTTGCTTTTCTGGGGTTGCTTCTCTTCTCTGTTTCTTAATGCCACTAGGACCACCTTGAGAGTCACTGGAGTCCTGTCTTGCAGAATAACTGTGGAGAGAGCTCTGTTTCTGGCGTCTCTTTAACATTTCCCTAAAATGGCCCAAGACTTTGTCACTGTACATGTTGCCAACCTGGCTTGCAACAACCTTGTTAGGGTGATGTTTCTCCATAAAGCTTTCCATCTTACCCCACATAGTAAAAATCTCTTTAATTTCTGAAGAAGGCACCTTCTTCCATCTCTCTTCCTCCTCCTCTGCAGCAAGATTCTGCGCTGCAATGTGTTGCTCTTCCTGCTGAAGCTCTTGCAACTCCTCAGTGGTGAGCTCTTCATTGTGGTCTTCCACCAATTCTTCCACATCCTCCAAACTCACATCCAACCCCATGGAACTCCCCAGTGCCACAATTGATTTTACAACAGACATAGGCTCATTATGGTCAGTCCCAAATCCTTCAAAATCCCTCTTGTCGACACAATCTGGCCACAATTTTCTCCAGGCAGAGTTCAAAGTCCTGGTAGTCACTCCCAAGCCATACCTATAAGGGTTACGCAATGGAGGATGCTGAAGTGTTCTCTCCAAAATTCCCTTAGGGTCAAGTGAGTGTCTGTGGTCACAGTCAAGCACTTGTGAAACATTGCTTTGGTGTAGAGTTTTTTAAAGTTTGCAATAACCTGCTGGTCTTTCGATTATTCACTAACGTTTCTTGTCCAATTCAAACAACAATGGCGAGTCTCCTTTCTGCACAGGCGCAGAGTTTCCCATTTTTTATAACAATTTTTATTAAATACAATATAGGCCATCAATTTACATTTACTGTATTTCAGGAAAATATATAGTATTTTCAGGGCTCTGGTGGCCTGGTGGTTAACGCTCTCGCTTCACACGGTGAGGGCCTGGGTTCGATTCCCAGCCAGAGTAGAAACATTGGACGTGTTTCTTTCCACCTGTTGTCTATGTTCCCCATCAGTAAAATGGGTACCTGGGTGTTAGTCGACTGGTGTGGGTCGCATCCTGGGACACTGACCTAAGGAGGCCTGGTCACAGACCGGGCCGCGGGGGTGTTGACCCCCGGAACTCTCTCCAGAAGCTCCAGATAAACAGTACCACTGATCTAGTGTTGTACCATTGGTCTTGTAGTGTTGTACCATTGGTCTTGTAGTGTTGTTCAACTGATCTTGTACTGTTGTACCATTGTTCTTGTAGTGTTGTGCCACTGATCTTGAAGTGTTGAACCACTGACCTTGTAGTGTTGTACTACTGATCTTGTAGTGTTGTATCACTGATCTTGTAGTATTGTACCACTGATCTTGTAGTTTTGTATCACTGATCTTTTAGTGTTGTACCACTGATATCGAAGTGTTATGCCACTGATCTTGTAGTGTTGTACCATTGATCTTGTAGTGTTGTAGCACTGATCTTGCAGTGTTGTACTACTGGTATTGTAGTGTTGTATCACAGGTGTGGAAAATAATTTCCCAAAAATTATGCTGTGTAAATAAACCTGATTAATACATTACTATTGCTCTAAAGTGTATTTTAAAAGAAGTGAACCGACAAGGAAGCTCTGCGCCTACACTGACGAGCAGGGGGAGACGCCATTGTTTTTTTAATGTGGTACAGGCACGCTAATGTGCATAATTTTCGTTGCTCTAAGGGTTATATTGGGCTTAAAACCTTTCAAATAGGAGCCAAAATTGTTGGAATTGCAGTCCTGCATAACGCGAGAAATCAGGCGACTGGACAGGACTCTGTAATTAGATGGAAACAGGATATTAACCCAGGTGATATGTATTTATGTTAAGATTCTGGCCAGTTTTCTCTATATATTTAGGCAGGAGTTTGAGCATGACACACTGTGATCTCCAGACTAATTGGCGAGTCTTATGATTATAAATTGTCCTTCTGTTACATAAATGTGTATATGTAATCATTTATTAATTTTAATATACAGTCCACATCTTTATATTAAATTTTACCAGAATTCCTTGTGATGTATATTTCATTTGCAATTAATATAGGTCTAGAGCAATTTGTGGATATGACAGTTGTAGGTATTGAAGGGGGACATTTTTTGAGACCTAAGTGTCCCAAAATTCCTACTTGTCTTTGTAACTTTGATAAATAATAATTTTCTTTGTTACAATTTACTGGTATGTATCTTATGAGTTACATCCAGGTAAATTTAATTTTCTACAAATAGTAGCTCGTTTGTCCTTCAAACCGGATGTAATTAGTGAAGTCATTAATTAGTGAATTAATTACTTAATAATTATATGTGAAATGACAGAAGGAGGTGGATGTTAGGTTCACAAATTTACTTAATGTGTAGTAGATTATAATTATTACAATACTAAATTTGCCAAGCCAAATTCTGGCTAGGATTTATATTAGTGTATTTGTACAATATTAATTTTGCTAAGCGAAATTTTGGCTAGGATTTATATTAGTGTATTTGTACAATATTAATTTTGCTAAGCCAAGTCTGGCAAGGATAAGCCAAGTCTGGCTAGGATTCATATTAATGCATTTAAAATTTATATTACTTCCTTACATGTGTAATTGCTAAGCTCAAGTGTAGCTAAAATTATTAATGTATATTTAAAGTTTATATTATAATTTTCTTACATGTAACTGCTAAGCTCAAGTAGCTAGGATTTATTCAAAGGTACGTTGTAATATTTACCTTTATAAAGTGCATAATTAAGTACATAATCAGTGTCATTAATTAAGTTGAATTTAATACATTGCACCATGGGTGAAAATGAGGAAATTAATGTAGATGACAGCCACCTGGAATTTAGAGCAAAAAAAAAAAATCATTGCAGGCTAGAAAGGGTCATGTAACCAAGGCATATAATAAGTGCTTGGAATTAATGAATCAAGAAACTGTGAATACTGATGATTTAAAATTGTATTTAGATGCTTTAGGGAATAGATATGATTCATACAAATTATATTATAAAAAATATGAAGGAGATTTGTTAGTAAACTGTGTAGATGAGACAGAAATAAATCTTATGATTAACCAGTATTATGAATTAGAAGAAAAGATTCTTATAAAAGTCAGGCTTTGAATAAATTAAAAGGTGTAAACCAGGCAGTTAATCAATCTGTTCCAATAAATGAGATGTCTTTGCCAAAACTCCCAGAATTATGTTTACCTGTATTTAATCCTGGAGAAAATTGGGAGGAGTTTTGGTCTATTTTTAAAGCAGCTGTGCATGATAGGAGTGATCTAGCATGTGTTACTAAATTATTTTACCTCAAAGGACAGATAAGAGGAGATGCACACATGCTCATACAAGCCTTTCCCAATGTAGATGATTCTTACAAGGAAGCAGTTGTCTTGTTGAAGGTCACTTAGGGTAATATAGAACAAAGCAGGTTGGATCTAGTGAATGTCATTGTTAATTTAAAAACTCCAGATCACACTTACAAAGGTTTACAGCAGTTTAGAGTTAAACTGGAGAGCACTCTCAAAACTTTAAGTAATAAATATAATCTGAAGGAATTAGACTGGTTATTGAGTGCCATGGTACAGAATAAATTAAGCTGTAAAACACTTGAATGGCTCTTGAACAAGTATCACAAAGGTTATTTTGGTCTGGAGGAAATAAGACTAGGTCTACAAGAATTAATTGTTCAGTTGCAGACCAGCCAACCAACTCATTTTAAAGATGCAACACATAATAACTCTGAGGTATCTGTCAAGTTTCACAAAGGGAAAAATTATCCCAATGTTAATAATCAGAATTCATATAATAATAAGAGTTGTATAGGTACATATCAAGTAGCAGGAATCAGAAATAATGATTCTTCACAAGGTAAGAAGAATAAGTACCCTCCTAAGAGTAGCCCAGTTAAAAAGAAACCAGTCAAAGAAAAGAGTGATTGTCTCTTCTGCAAGGGTATTCATTTTTCTAAGAATTACAATGCAAACAATTCATGGAATGATAAAGTTAAAAGATTGGAAGAACTTGACAGATGTATCAGATGTCTAGGTAATCACAATGTAAAGGATTGTCATGCCAAATTAAACAACTATTATCAATGTCACAAAGGAAGACACCATATAGTCATGTGAAAGGGTCTATATGATAATATTGATAATGGTGAAAATCCTGACACATCAGTGGCTAATGTAAAAATTGCTGCTAATGTTAATAATGATGGTTTTGCTGAAGTAGCCTTACCTGTGTTAGAGGTAAAAATTGATGATAAAAGGCATAAATCAAAAAATGTAACTTCATTATTAGACCAGGGATCCCAGCGTACTTTCATTAAACATAAATGTCTTGATGGGATGAAAGTACAGATGGGAGATCCTACAACTCTAAAATTATCTGGTTTTCTCTCAGATAAAAGGGCTCAATTGTATGACACTGTTTATGTAACTGTCAGGTTGGGCAATGAGAAAAAACGTGTTAAATGCAGTAATTGTAGATAGACTTCCAGAGAAAATATCTACAGTAGAGCTTAGTAAAGCTACAGAAAGACTTTCACATAATGTAAATTTAGCACCTTCTGGTGTAAGTGATGATTCTGTAGACCCAATAAATATTTTGATAGGTAGTGACTATTATGCCTCCTTTGTAAAGGGTATGGTAAAGAAATGTGGTGTCACCCTTTTAAAGACTGCAGGAGGCCATGTAATGTATGGTAGGATTCCTCGTAATAATAATTCATGACAAGAGGAAACTACAAATATCATAACTGTGTGTCTTACTCATGAAATCGTACCCCAGTATAATTCTTCCATAGAGGATGGTGTTGAGCCAGTGCATAAATTGTGGGAATTAGACAGCATTGGAATAAATGTAAATGAAGAAAGTCCAGACAATTCTTTTACTCAGGAACAGTACCTGAGAGATGTAAAATTTAATTCTGGACAATACTGGGTACGACTTGCATGGAGACAACCATCCAGAAGTGCCCACTAATTACAGAATGGCATATGGACAATTAAAGGCTCAGCTCTGCGAACTGAGTAAGACACCAGAATTGTTGACTGCCTGTAATGATATAATTACTGAACAATTAATTAATAAATTTATGGAAGAGGTACGTCCTGAGCAAGCCAAAATTTATGGTCACTATTTGCCACATCACGGAGTGAAGATGGATTCTAAGACCACTCCTCTGAGGATTGTGTTTAATTGTAGTGCCAGGAGTAACAAAAATGTACCTAGTTTAAATGACTGATGACAGGTCCGTCGTTGATGGAAAAATTAGGAGATATCTTATTAAATTTCAGGGTGAAGCATTATGCCTTTACGGTTGACATAAGTAAAGCTTTCCTAACAGTGGGTTTAGAAGAGGCTGACCAGGATGGTACCCGCTTCTTATGGCTTGAGAATCCTAGTGACCCACTTAACCCTCTGAAAACCTTTTGCTTTAGGAGTGTATTATTTGGTGCTACATCCAGTCCATTCCTACTTCAAGGGACGATAAATGCACACCTTAAATGTACGGGAAGTCCATTGAGTAAAGTAATGAGCAAACAATTTTATGTGGACAATTTCCTGGGTGTGACGTCAACTGAAGAAGAACTGTTAATGACTTTTGTAGAGGCTAATAAAATAATGCAAAGTGCCTCTGAGGGAATGGAATAGTAATTCGTCCAAATTAAAGGACAAAATAAGTAAAGATTACCCTGGAGATGAAGTACCAAAATGTAGTAATGTATTGGGATTAACTTGGGATACTGAGAGAGATTTGTTAATGTTAAAACCTAATAATTACAGTATGCCCAACAAATTAACTAAAAGAGTTTTGCTTGCTGAAGTTTCCAAATGTTTTGATCCACTAGGCTTAGTGTCACCCCTTACTATAAGAGGGAAATTATTAATACAAGAAGCATGGAAGCTTAAATGTGCTTGGGATGAAACTCTGCCTGAGGAATTCATTAACAGGTTCGATGAATTAACCCTTTGACTGTTTCCGACGTATAAATACGTCTTACGAGCCAATGTTTCTGACGTATTTATACGCATAAATTCTAGCAGCTTCAAATCAAGCAGGAGAAAGCTGGTAGGCCCACATGTGAGAGAATGGGTCTCCATGGTCAGTGTGCACCATATAAAAAAAATCGGGGAGCCAGTGGTGCATTGTGGGAATGCCATTTCAGTTGTCCTTTTTCAGCATGTCTAGCGGTAAGAAATATGTGATTCCCCAGCAAATCTGGGACTCTTCTCTTCCCAAGTGATTCTCTAACACAGATGGAAGTGTCAGTGAAGATCAATTTCATGATTTGGAGGAGTTTGAGACCAAAAGCAATGGAGGTGGGGGAGGAGGGGAGGAAGAGGAAGAGGAGGAGGAGGAGGAGGAGGAGGAGGGAAGGAAGAGGAGGAGGAAGAGGAGGAGGAGGAAGAGGAGGAGGAGGAGAAGAGGAGGAGGAGGAGGAGGAAGAAGAATATGTAATAATATTGTTCCCTTGAAGCAAGAAAAAAAAAAGTCCACCCCATGACAGTGACAAGATAAGGGGAGATAACATCTGATAAGAGCTGACTTTGATGAGCATAAAGGAGGGTAATATTACATGACCATCGCCCTCCCTTTGTTTTTGCTGGTACACAAACATTTCTGTCTGTCTATTTGTCTGTCTGTCAAGCTCCCTGTCTGTCCATCTAGCTCTCTGTCTCAGAGAGAGCCACAAGACTGTGTCATCACGTTTACTCACATCTTCAAGCAGAATATAGCACTTTGTCTGGATTTCTTGGGTTATCCTAGGTAATTTACACTATGTATACTTGTATTTATGTGTACCTGTGAGACAGATAGGCAGACAGATAGAAAGAGAGACAGATTGAAAGATATAGAATGAGGGAGAAAGATAATTAGATAGAATGGAGGAGGGGAAGCAGCATCCGACCCCATTGTTTTGACAGGCGGTAGGGGGAGTGACTAATGAGACAATATGTCACTTTGACAGCTGCCGACTTCTGACTCAAAACAATTATAAGCCACACACTCGCACACAAGACAAGGAGGAGGAGAAGGAGGAGGAGAAGGAGGAGGAGGAGAAGGAGGAGGAGGAGAAGGAGGAGGAGAAGGAGGAGGAGAAGGAGAAGGAGAAGGAGGAGGAGGAGGAGGAGAAGGAGGAGGAGAAGGAGAAGGAGAAGGAGAAGGAGGAGGAGGAGGAGAAGGAGGAGGAGAAGGAGGAGGAGGAGGAGGAGGAGAAGGAGGAGGAGGAGGAGGAGAAGGAGGAGAAGGAGGAGGAGAAGGAGGAGGAGAAGGAGGAGGAGGAGGAGGATTGTTTTTGTAAACAAGTTTTGTAAACAATATATTGATAATTATGTTTGTGTGCTTATTGTGTTGTATACAACGAGTGTATATATATACATTGCACCTTACTTTGGTCTCATAGGCCACATAAGTTATGTGAAAAAATAAAATAGTGAAAAGAACAAAAAACCTTCAATTACAAGTAAACTAAAGTTTACCGGGTGAGCGGCAGTCGCCGCTGTTGCCATATGCGGCTCATTTTCTGCAAACTTCACGGCTCTATATCTCGGTAAGTACCGATGGCAAAAAATTTTTTTTTGGACTAAAACACTCAGAAAAATAATCTTAACATTTTCATAAGAAAAAATAATTTTTTTTTTTTGAATATTTGGCGACATAGAATGACAGTTTCAGAGAGGGGCCTGAAACAGTCAAAGGGTTAATTGGTGATTATGAAAAAATTCCAATGTTGGAGTTCCCACGCCAGGTGGCCAATCCAGATGGGAAAAATATGCCCATATTTTTTGTGATGCTTCAAAATTGACGTATGGAGCAGTTGCTTATCTTCAATGTAATAGTGTTATTTCTCTTGTTATGTCTAAGGCTAAAGTGTCTCCAATTAAATCACGTACCTTACCTCAGTTGGAATTAACAGCCATTTATGTAGGTGTCAAATTAGCTAATTATATAAGAAATAAATTGCAGGAGATAAATATTAGGAAACAGTAAAATTGTGTACGTACAAAACAGAGTCGCTGAAATTAATCAGATGCAAGAGAAGTATAATAGTTTGGGTAAGCATATGTTAACAATCATATACCTGGTGAGGAGAATCCAGTTGATTTCTTGTCTCGAGGTTTACCTTATGCTAACTTTGTAAATGCTGCATCATGGTTTAAAGGACCGAGCTGGTTGGTAAATAAATCTAATTGGCCTATACAAAATGCGTATATTGCTCCTGTTGAAATTACTGTGACCACCGCTCCAATAGTTTGTCCTTCCTTAGCCATTGATATAAATAGGTATTCTTCTTTACCCAAACTAATCAATGTAACTAAGTTGGTGTTTAAATTTCTAAACAAGATGAATATCTCGTATAAGTTTTCACATCCTCTTGAATATTGGATACAGAGGGTACAAGGAGAAATCTATGGAAATGAGATTAAATTGATGATGGAAAGAAAAATTGTGAAAGGTTCTATAATAGAGAAATTGGAGCTGTATTTAGAGAAGAATGTAATTAGGTGCAGAGGTAGGTTACAAAATGCTGAATTGGGTGATTATGCTAAACACCCTATCTTACTGCCCAAAACTCATCATCTAACAAATTTAATTGTTCTAAATGCCCATAAAAACGTAATGAATGGTGGGGTACAAGATACCTTAAATTGTATTAAGGAAACTTTCTGGATTCCACAAGGACGGCAAAGTGTAAAAAGGGTCATTAACCCTTTCAGGGTCCGTCCCGTAGATCTACAGCTTCACGTTGAGTGTCCAAACCATAGATCTACGCCAAAATTCTAGCGCCGTCAAATTTAGTGCTAAAGCGCTCATAGGCCTACATGTGAGAGAACAGGTCTGCGTGGTGGGTGTGCACCATAAACAAAAAATCTAGGTGCCCGCATAGCATTGTGGGAACGCCGGCTCAGTTACCCTTGTTCACCATGCCTCGTCGCAAGTCAGCTCTCACTCCACAGAAAATTGGGACTCTCCTCTTCCTATCTGATAGTTCTGACACTGATGGAAGTGGATATCGATAATAGTGCAGAAAACCCTGACGATCCTCAACCTTCTACCTCTGGTGTGCGCACTCCTCAGCTACGGTCAGTTGTACCTCAACACAAGAGAAAACTAATATTTTCGCTTGGCCAGGCCTCTGACTTCAGTAATGATGATGACAGTGACATGGATTGTGATTTTATTGCACTTGACGATCATTCGAGTAGTGATAGTGAGGAATCATATTCACCAGTGAAGCGTCGGTATGTACGCCGCCACATGCGCTTGGGTAGTGTACCCTATGCTGTGCCCAGGGGATGGAGTACATCCCGTGGCCCTACACCAGGTTTAGATAGTGATAGTGAGGATGATGTGGCTACACTTGGCATGGATAGACCACAGGCATCAGTAGATGGTGGTAGTGGTGATGGTAGTGGCACCGCCATGCGTGACTCACCAGCCCAGGCTGGGACCCACACTGCTGACTCCTCAGTTCAAGGACAAAGCGGAGTGTCAGCCACCAGCCCACCACAACCACCCGCACAACCAGCCTATGATGTCCAGTATCCACCAGCAAACCGTATCTAGGATTGGCAGCAAAATCCCAATTTTTTTCCCAAGCCCCACCACTTTGATGACTCTCAAAATGGAATTCTACCTACTTGTCCTCTTGGAACCACGGCCAATGAACTGGAATTCTTTGAATTATTCTTTGACCAGCCATTGATGGAAACTATTGTCAGGGAAAGTAATAAGTATTTTGAGTACACCATGGCAAATACGATCATGTCACCACAGTCAAGACTACACAGGTGGAAAGAGACAACTGTTGCAGAAATGTTTTTGCTTTTTGCAACAATAATGCTTATGCCTGATGTCTATAAGCATAATATAAAAGCATACTGGTCCACAGATCGGCTAATTTCTACCCCGGTCTTCAGTGAAATCATCCCAGTGAACAAGTTTATCTTACTGTTACGTATGTTGCACTTCTCTGACAAAACCAGGCCTGACAGAAGTGACAGGTTATACAAGATTAGAAATGTTTTTATGTATCTCAAACAAAAGTTCAGCATGTACTTTTATCCATTCAAGAATCTTGTAATTGACGAGTCTTTGATTTTGTTCAAAGGTAGACTGTCATTCAAGCAGTATATACCGAGCAAGAGGAAACGCATTGGTATAAAACTGTTTGTACTCTGTGACTGTGACAGTGGCCTGGTGTTGGATATTGTTGTATACACGGGAGGTAAAACATTGAAAGATATCAAGATGTTATTGGGTATCTCAGGTGATGTAGTGAGAAACATGATGGCACCTTATCTTGGTAAGGGGCATACATTATATACCGATAACTGGTACACAAGCCCATTACTCAGTGATTTCATGCGAGTGAACAAGACAGATGTGTGTGGCACAGTGCGTTCTAATCATAAACATATACCCAGGCTCAATGCAGGTGCTCGTGGTGATGACGTGCAGGTGTTTACTGCCAATGACATCATGGCATTACGGTGGGATGACAAACGAGATGTCACATTGTTGACAACCATTCACCGTAATGAAATGCAAGACAGTGGCAAAGTTGATCGAGGGACTAATGAACGTATTCAAAAACCAGTGACAGTGATTGATTATACACAAAACATGCGCTTGGTTGACAAATGTGACATGCAGATTGGTTTTGTTGATTGTGTTCGTAAGAGTTACAAGTGGTATATGAAACTTTTCTTCCATCTCATGGACATTTCAATGCTCAATGCATATAATATGTACCAAATAAAGACTGGCAACAGACCACCGTATGGTGAATTTTGTTTGTCTGTTGTCAGACAACTCATAATGAAGTACCAGGTAAGAACACCTGCTATACAACAAGGTCCTCGAATTCCTCAGGATATACCCAAGCATTTGAGGAGGGAAGGTGATCATTTCATAATACAGCTTCCTTCAACTCAGAAGAAATTGGCTCAGAAGAGATGCATTGTCTGTGCACAAACAAAACGACGGCAACAAAGACGCAAAGACACTCGGTTTATGTGTGAGGAATGTAAGGTGCCTCTGTGTATGGTGCCTTGTTTCAAGGAGTTCTACAAGCTCCAGCAGTTCTAAAACCATGTCCAGTGATTGTAAATATGTAAATATATGATAGAACATTAGTATTATACAAGATTTGTGCATGTTTATTGTAATAAACAACAGTGGTAAACAATAATATGATAATAACTTCAGTGTGGTTATTGTGTTCAATACAGTGAGTTTATATATATACATTATATACAGCATTGGTCTCTCAGGCCCCAAATGTTAGTAGGAAAAGAAAAAAAATGGAAAAAAAAGAAAAAACTACAAAAACCGCTAAATAAAGCAATGCGCGTATGTGGAATTCGTCGATATTGCCGCCACCACATCATTTTGGACAAACTAATTGGCACTGTATCTCGGTAAGTACTGATCAGAAAATTTTTTTTTTTGTCTTATTACCTTCACAAAAATATGCTCTTTAATTCTGTAATATTTTTTTTTTTTTTTTTTTTTTTTTTTTCAAAATTTCTTGGACACTGGAGCACCACTTCAGATTTTGGCCTTAGACCCTGAAGGGGTTAAATCTTGTGTAATATGTTGCCGTGTGGATGCCAGATCCTATATGTACCCAGGTCCTCCACCATTGCCAAAGGAGCATGTGCAATTAGTGAAACCATTTGATGTAACAGGTGTAGACTATAGTGGTCCAATCATTTTAACAGGTACTTCAGATGGTCTTCCACTGAAAGTGTATGTATGCTTGTTCACTTGTACTGCTACTAGGGCAGTTCATTTAGAAGTAGCTCAGGACTTGTCTGCAGAACGGTTTATACAGCTGTTTCGAAAATTTGCAGCTAGGAAATCCTGTCCAAGATTGATGATTTTGGATAATGCCACAAATTTTGTAGCGGGTGCTCAACACTTGATAGAGTTAAATAATAGTAACGATGTTCAATCTCTGTTAATCCAATGAGGGTGTACCTGAAAATTTATTTCTCCTAGAGCCCCTTGGCAAGGGGGGCTGTATAAAAGACTGATTGGCATAGTGAAGAGGTGTCTCGCTAAAGTGCTACACCAGAAGAGAATTAATTTGGAGGAATTTTGTGCAGTGTTGGTGGAGGCAGAGAATCAGATAAATAATAGGCCTCTCTCATACATGAGTGATACACCTGATGCAGATGTATTAACACCTTCTCACCTAATATGTGGAAGGAAATTGGGAGCTGCCCCTGTCTATAGAAATAATCCTGAAGAAAGTGATGAAGATTACAATGATGCAGCAGTGGTGTGTGATAAATTTAAAATGTTAAATAAAGTAATTGATCATTGGTCTAATGTGTGGCATAAGGAATATCTTCTTACACTATGTGAACACTTTTATGGTGCGACAGAGGCAGTAAATCGACAGAACATTCAACCAGGTGACATTGTGTTAATTGATATTGAACAACATCTAACATTGTGGCTTCTGGGCAAAGTATTGACATTGTACCCAGATGCACAAGGTGTTGTCCGGAATGTCAAAGTGTTGTGTTGTGGCCAAGAAAGTTTATGCACAATTAATAAATTGATTCCCTTGGAATTAAATGGCATTCAATGAAATGTAAATGCCTTTACGCATGGCTACACCCCTTTCCCCCTTCCTCCTAATACTCACTTGGTCCTCATATGTCCCTCTGGGACCACCTTTCACAGGTCCCTTGCCCCTGGATCCTCCAGGTATACACTCCTCTACATTCACCCAAACCTTTTTACCCGAACACTGTGCTGGGGTGAGCACATCTTCCATATACGAGAGCACAGCTGCTTTCTTCCGTGACCCTCTAGCCTTCTTCCCAACATCCTCCCGGAAGCCATCCGCGTGCACTTCCGCCACCACAGTACTGCTCTGCAAAGCAGCATCAACGTGAGCCTCCGACAGGCCCTCCCCCACGCCTCCCGGAACCACAGCAGACTCCAGGGCACCCACAAGCCCCTCAATGGAGACCTCACCTGGGGATCCTAACAGGTTGTAGAGCACTGTGTCAATGGTGGCCTCCATGTCCCTGTCCTCACCAAGCGGCAGCTCACCTACATTCCCCAGTGCCTGTCCGGAAGAGCTCGGCTCCCCCAGAAGCATTACACACACTCCCTCCATCAATTCCAACTCGTCCACCTCCACACTCCAAGCCTCATGCAAAGTAGGTTCTCTGGTCTTGCCTCCTCTGTCTTCAACTGTTCCTCCGGTGCCTCCTTACGAAGATCATTCACCTGCAAACCCTGCCTTCGAACACACTGCGCAGCAGTGTGGTCATAGGTGCTGCACAAGCGACAAGTGCATCGTTGACCCGCATAGGTCACCATTACTTGTGTCCTGAAGTCGTCAAGTTGCACGTAGGAAGGAATGGGATGCCATAATGTCCTTTTCAAAAAGAAACTTCCCTCAGGCATCCCAGCATATGATCCTTCCTTCCACTTCTCCAACGTCGCCATGTGAATTGTCCTGTATTTTTCAAACACGGCACGCAGGTCTGCCTCATCAGCCTCGAAAGGCACATTCCGTATGTTCACCCACGTGTAGTGGTGGGACATATCATGGAGTCTCACCGTCACAGCAGGATTCACTGGCATACAAATATCCTGAAGTCTGGCGACCTTGTCTTCATATACACTAGCGTTTGGAAACTTCATGAAGATCCGGTATGCACCATTCAACGCCACACCATACAGCTCTTCATTTACTATACTGTATGTGTCCCTGATGATGGCAGGCAGTAAAAGCTGAGCTGAATGGGCATACACAATCCCACATACCATTTCAATGCCAACAGTGTTTACCCGTCGTCTACTCTGCTGCATCAGTTTGCGAAAATCAAGGTGTCTCCAGCTGACAGCAGGGGGCAGGCTCAGCACACATCCGCTCATTGCAAGGGTTGAGCGACGAATGAACAAAGATATTATTAAATTCCAGGTACCAATGCCTGAGCAAGTGATTACTGAGTTGGGAATTTCCCAACCTTCTATCTTGCACTTACTGAGCCCACTAAGTCACCATGATAATCAAGTCACTTTAAAATAAATCTGGGAATCTGTCTCACATTCCACTATTATTGTACAAGCGAGTGGCCCATGTCCTTTCGCATGCTATTTCATTATTTTTTAACAAGTCACTAGAAACTAGCACTTTCCCGACACTACTCAGAACAGCAAGGGTTACACCAATACACAGAGATGGTGACCCCACAGACGTAAACAACTATAGACCAATATCAAACTTACCATTGCTATCCAAAATCTTCAAGAAACTCGTGCACAAGAGATTATGCTCATTTATAACTTAAAACATACTCAACCCCTGCCAATTTGGCTTCAGAAAAAAATAAAAGTACTAATAATGCAATTGTAAAAATGATAGACCTGCTTTACACAGCACTGGAAAATAAGGAATATCCATTAGGACTTTTTATTGACCTAAGAAAAGCTTTCGACACAGGAAACCACGGCATCCTACTCCACAAACTTGACCATTATGGTATAAGAGCCCATGCACTTGCATATTTCAAATCCACAGGGTAATGTCCTTGATCCCCTGCTCTTCCTCTTATACATCAATGCTCTTCCCAATATATCACAAAACCTGAAACCAATTCTCTTTGCTGACATGACTTATGTCATCTCCCACCCAAATCTTGCCACGCTCAACACCATTAAACTTACACTCAACACTGATAAAACCTTCTATGTTATGTTTGGTAACAGAGCAGGTGATGTACAATTAAACATTAAGATTGACAACTCTTACTGCTAAACATAACAAGGGCAAATTCCTGAGCCTACACATCAACAGCAACCTGAAATTCAGCACTCGTATCCAACACATAACAAAAAAAGTATCCAGAACTGTTGGGATCCTCTATAAGAAACGTTACTATGTACCACAATCAGCTCTCACACTATACTGTTCACTCGTCTATCCCTACCTCACATACGCCATTTGTACCTGGGGGATCAACAGCAATTACCCACCTAAGGCCAATAATAACCCAACAAAAAGCCACAGTAAGAATTAACACACAATCCAATGATAGACAGCACCCCCTTCCCCCCAACTCTTCAAAAACCTAAACTTACTCACTGTTCAGAACATCCACACTTACTACTCTGCAAGCTACATCTACAGAACCATAAATTCCAATATTAACCCTGAACTAAAACACTTTCTTGATAATTGTGACAGGACTCATAGACATAATTTTTTTTTTATTTTTATTATCACACTGGCCGATTCCCACCAAGGCAGGGTGGCCCGAAAAAGAAAAACTTTCACCATCATTCACTCCATCACTGTCTTGCCAGAAGGGTGCTTTACACTACAGTTTTTAACCCTTTCAGGGTCCGTCCCGTAGATCTACGGCTTTACGTTCAGGGTCCAAACCGTAGATCTACGCCATGAGGTCAGCTCACTCTGATAAACTGTGAGTGGTACATTTGGGCCTAGATATGAGAGAATACATCTATGTGGTATGTGTGCACCACATAAAACAGATCCTGCAGCACACTGTGTATAATGAGAGAAAAAAAATGAAATCATGATTTTTCGATTAAAACAGCAACTTTGCAGTGTTTTTTCGTATGTTTTTTATAGTTGTATTTGCGATTTCTTGGTCTCATTTGATAGAATGGAAGACATATTACAGAAATAGAGATGATTTTGATTGGTTTTAGCACTGGAAATGGCTTGAAACTGAGCTCAAAGTAGCAGAAATGTTAAATTTTTGCCGATATTCAAGAGTAAACAAACGACCTCACGTGTCTAATACGCACCAGCTGGTGGGTCTAATATACATTCACAAATATGGTGATGATATTTATACAATTATTACAGTATTGCATAACAGTAAATCTTCTATTTTTTGGTGTGAATAAAAATTCATTATGTGAATAAAAAATCAAAATGGAATTTATTTGTAAAGCCTCAAAACATAACTAATGAACAGAGGAAATGTTAGTTTAGTGCCAGGAATGCCTACATTGTTCATTCTGGACCCTATTTTGAAATTGGAATATTTTGAACTTTGTGTTAAATTGGCCAAATTAACAATTTCCGATCACTTTATTTTGTAGTTGAAACAGTTGACTTGGCGATTTCTTGTGCTCAATCGATAGAATAGAAGTAATACTAGTGAAATAGCTAAGAATTTGGTTGACTGGAATAATGTAATTGGCCTAAAATGGGAGTCAAAGTCGGCAAAATCGCCGATTCGTAAATATGGCTGACACATCAAAATTCGCGAGAGCATAATTTCGTCAATTTTCCACCAAATTTCGTACTTTTTGCTTTATTACCTTCACAAAAAGATTCTCTACGATTTCATAAGAAAAAATAACAAATTTTTTTTTTTAAAATTCTTGGACACTGGTGCGTGACTCCAGATTTGGGCCTTGGACCCTGAAAGGGTTAAACTGCAACATTTACACCCTTCCTTCAGAGTGCAGGCACTGTACTTCCCATCTCCAGGACTCAAGTCCGGCCTGCCGGTTTCCCTGAACCCCTTCATAAATGTTACTTTGCTCACACTCCAACAGCATGTCAAGTATTAAAAACCATTTGTCTCCATTCACTCCTATCAAACACGCTCATGCATGCCTGCTGGAAGTCCAAGCCCCTCGCACACAAAACCTCCTTTACCCCCTCCCTCCAACTTTCCTAGGCCGACCCCTACCCCGCCTTCCTTCCACTACAGACTGATACACTCTTGAAGTCATTCTGTTTCGCTCCATTCTCTCTACATGTCCGAACCACCTCAACAACCCTTCCTCAGCCCTCTGGACAACAGTTTTGGTAATCCCGCACCTCCTCCTAACTTCCAAACTACGAATTCTCTGCATTATATTCACACCACACATTGCCCTCAGACATGACATCTCCACTGCCTCCAGCCTCCTCCTCGCTGCAACATTCATCACCCATGCTTCACACCCATATAAGAGCGTTGGTAAAACTATACAATCATACATTCCCCTCTTTGCCTCCAAGGACAAAGTTCTTTGTCTCCACAGACTCCTAAGTGCACCACTCACCCTTTTCCCCTCATCAATTCTATGATTCACTTCATCTTTCATAGACCCATCCGCTGACACGTCCACTCCCAAATATCTGAATACATTCACCTCCTCCATACTCTCTCCCTCCAATCTGATATCGAATCTTTCATCACCTAATCTTTTTGTTATCCTCATAACCTTACTCTTTCCTGTATTCACCTTTAATTTTCTTCTTTTGCACACCCTACCAAATTCATCCACCAATCTCTGCAACTTCTCTTCAGAATCTCCCAAGAGCACAGTGTCATCAGCAAAGAGCAACTGTGACAACTCCCACTTTGTGTGTGATTCTTTATCTTTTAACTCCACGCCTCTTGCCAAGACCCTCGCATTCACTTCTCTTACAACCCCATCTATAAATATATTAAACAACCACGGTGACATCACACATCCTTGTCTAAGGCCTACTTTTACTGGGAAATAATTTCCCTCTTTCCTACATACTCTAACTTGAGCCTCACTATCCTTGTAAAAACTCTTCACTGCTTTCAGTAACCTACCTCCTACACCATACACCTGCAACATCTGCCACATTGCTCCCCTATCCACCCTGTCATACGCCTTTTCCAAATCCATAAATGCCACAAAGACCTCTTTAGCCTTATCTAAATACTGTTCACTTATATGTTTCACTGTAAACACCTGGTCCACTCACCCCCTACCTTTCCTAAAGCCTCCTTGTTCATCTGCTATCCTATTCTCCGTCTTACTCTTAATTCTTTCAATAATAACTCTACCATACACTTTACCAGGTATACTCAACAGACTTATCCCCCTATAATTTTTGCACTCTCTTTTATCCCCTTTGCCTTTATACAAAGGAACTATGCATGCTCTCTGCCAATCCCTAGGTACCTTACCCTCTTCCATACATTTATTAAATAATTGCACCAACCACTCCAAAACTATATCCCCACCTGCTTTTAACATTTCTATCTTTATCCCATCAATCCCGGCTGCCTTACCCCCTTTCATTTTACCTACTGCCTCACGAACTTCCTCCACACTCACAACTGGCTCTTCCTCACTCCTGCAAGATGTTATTCCTCCTTTCCCTATACACGTAATCACAGCTTCCCTATCTTCATCAACATTTAACAGTTCCTCAAAATATTCCCTCCATCTTCCCAATACCTCTAACTCTCCATTTAATAACTCTCCTCTCCTATTTTTAACTGACAAATCCATTTGTTCTCTAGGCTTCCTTAACTTGTTAATCTCACTCCAAAACTTTTTCTTATTTTCAACAAGATTTGTTGATAACATCTCACCTACTCTCTCATTTGCTCTCTTTTTACATTGCTTCACCACTCTCTTAACCTCTCTCTTTTTCTCCATATACTCTTCCCTCCTTGCATCACTTCTACTTTGTAAAAACTTCTCATATGCTAACTT
Organism: Cherax quadricarinatus; assembly: GCF_038502225.1. Lineage (NCBI taxonomy): Eukaryota > Metazoa > Arthropoda > Malacostraca > Decapoda > Parastacidae > Cherax > Cherax quadricarinatus. Next base: position 31,699,736 of record NC_091314.1, on the reverse strand, counting down.
TTTCTCCCTTACTACTCTCTTTACATCATCATTCCACCAATCGCTCCTCTTCCCTCCCGCACCCACTTTCCTGTAACCACAAACTTCTGCTGAACACTCTAACACTACATTTTTAAACCTATCCCATACGTCTTCGACCCCATTGCCTATGCTCTCATTTGCCCATCTATCCTCCAATAGCTGTTTATATCTTACCCTAACTGCCTCCTCTTTTAGTTTATAAACCTTCACCTCTCTCTTCCCTGATGCTTCTATTCTCCTTGTATCCCATCTACCTTTTACTCTCAGTGTAGCTACAACTAGAAAGTGATCTGATATATCTGTGGCCCCTCTATAAACATGTACATCCTGAAGTCTACTCAACAGTCTTTTATCTACCAATACATAATCCAACAAACTACTGTCATTTCGCCCTACATCATATCGTGTATACTTATTTATCCTCTTTTTCTTAAAATATGTATTACCTATAACTAAACCCCTTTCTATACAAAGTTCAATCAAAGGGCTCCCATTATCATTTACACCTGGCACCCCAAACTTACCTACCACACCCTCTCTAAAAGTTTCTCCTACTTTAGCATTCAGGTCCCCTACCACAATTACTCTCTCACTTGGTTTAAAGGCTCCTATACATTCACTTAACATCTCCCAAAATCTCTCTCTCTCCTCTACATTCCTCTCTTCTCCAGGTGCATACACGCTTATTATGACCCACTTTTCGCATCCAACCTTTACTTTAATCCACATAATTCTTGAATTTACACATTCATATTCTCTCTTCTCCTTCCATAACTGATCATTTAACATTACTGCTACCCCTTCCTTTGCTCTAACTCTCTCAGATACTCCAGATTTAATCCCATTTATTTCCCCCCACTGAAACTCCCCTACCCCCTGCAGCTTTGTTTCGCTTAGGGCCAGGACATCCAACTTCTTTTCATTCATAACATCAGCAATCATCTGTTTCTTGTCATCTGCACTACATCCACGCACATTTAAGCATCCCAGTTTTATAAAGTTTTTCTTCTTCTCTTTTTTAGTAAATGTCTACAGGAGAAGGGGTTACTAGCCCATTGCTCCCGGCATTTTAGTCGCCTCATACGACACGCATGGCTTACGGAGGAAAGATTCTTTTCCACTTCCCCATACGAGACACAAACATCTTTGACATTCCCTGTGTCCGGCTAAATCTGTACAAAAATTCAATGTACATAAAAGGGCCTAAAATCTGGAAACTCTAGACCTGCAGACACAACCACCATTTTCAAAAGCACCGTTAAAAAACATCTTATCTCCCTTATATAACGAGATTATTTGGTGATTCTGGTAGTGGGTGAGTGAATGATATGTCTTTGGAGGCTTCTTACTTTGGTATAAACCTTGGTAATAAATACCGACAAGTTGGTTTAGAAAGACACGTAAGCAAACACTATAACATATTTATTAGAAAACGTTTCGGTCCTGGGACCTTGATCACTTCTAACATACAGAGGTAGAAAGACATTATATATATAGGCGGAGAGTGAGATGTGACGCACGTGACCTGAGGAATGTCATAAGAACATAAGAACTGGAACGAGGCACAACTCGTTCTCACCGAACCAGACCTCAGACGCCGACGGTGCCTAGAAGCCTCACTAATCACCGTCACCGACACTATAGAACGCAACACTGGAAACTACAAAATTTCAAAAACATTGGCATACATGATACTTAAGCAGCACCAACCCAACAACACAGGAGTCACATGATTTCATCGTCTACTGGTCCTCATCATAGACAGAGGTTGTTTTGATAAGGACCTGCCTCGCATGGGCCAGTAGGCCTTCTACAGTGTTCCTCCATTCTTATGTTCTTATGACATTCCTCAGGTCACGTGCGTCACATCTCACTCTCCGCCTATATATATAATGTCTTTCTACCTCTGTATGTTAGAAGTGATCAAGGTCCCAGGACCGAAACGTTTTCTAATAAATATGTTATAGTGTTTGCTTACGTGTCTTTCTAAACCAGCTTCTTACTTTATTTGTAATGTAGTGGTGGGTACACAGGCTTGTGCATTGTGCCCATGGTCGTTGTAGGGCCATGCCCACAAGAAGGAGAGAACTAGTAGGCCGTGTGTCTTGCTGCCAGGCTGCTGAGAGAGTGAGAGCGTGTGGGACCAGCGTCCCACTGACTTTGGGCTGGCCCAGAGGGCAGCACCTTAGTAGCGTGAAATATGAACTAAGCTGGCAGACAGCATAGGCTGTCTGTGCAGACAGTACAGGCTGTCTTCATACGCTCGGCCACGCACCTCGCGTCCAACAATACTGGTGGTAAAAAAACTCAGTCTCTCTCTCATAGGAACAGGGCACAGAACACAAAATAAAAACATGTATATACATATGGACATGGGAAAAAAAAAACTTCCTACAGGGAGGGAAGAAAAAAACATGTGGGGTGTGCTAAACATCATGGTCATAGGCAGTGAGCGTCGAGGGGCATCAATGCATGCCTTCCTGCGTCTGGACAGATACTGCAACACAGGAGACATCGCTACGGCTGAGCTGTGATGTAACGGGGTACGGTCTCCTCTAGAATGGTGAAGCAGACATTGTAGGAGTCGCTGCAGGTTTCACTCAACCTAGGGCACGACATGCTGGTGCTCTCGAGTGAGGCGTCATCAAAACTCGGCAACTGGGCAGGACTTCTGGCAAGTGACTCAGGAGGACACTTCTGGACTGGTACTGTCGCTGGGCTGCCACTGCCGGTGAACGTTTACCTGGAGTTTACCTGGAGAGAGTTCCGGGGGTCAACGCCCCCGCAGCCCGGTCTGTGACCAGGCTTCCTGGTGGATCAGAGCCTGATCAACCAGGCTGTTACTGCTGGCTGCACGCAAACCAACGTACGAGCCACAGCCTGGCTGGTCAGGAACCGACTTTAGGTGCTTGTCCAGTGCCAGCTTGAAGACTGCCAGGGGTCTGTTGGTAATCCCCCTTATGTATGCTGGGAGGCAGTTGAACAGTCTCGGGCCCCTGACACTTATTGTATGGTCTCTTAACGTGCTAGTGACACCCCTGCTTTTCATTGGGGGGATGTTGCATCGTCTGCCAAGTCTTTTGCTTTCGTAGCGAGTGATTTTCGTGTGCAAGTTCGGTACTAGTCCCTCTAGGATTTTCCAGGTGTATATAATCATGTATCTCTCCCGCCTGCATTCCAGGGAATACAGGTTCAGGAACCTCAAGTGCTCCCAGTAATTGAGGTGTTTTATCTCCGTTATGCACGCCGTGAAGGTTCTCTGTACATTTTCTGGGTCAGCAATTTCACCTGCCTTGAAAGGTGCTGTTAATGTGCAGCAATATTCAAGCCTAGATAGAACAAGTGACCTGAAGAGTGTCATCATGAGCTTGGCATCCCTAGTTTTGAAGGTTCTCATTATTCATCCTGTCATTTTTCTAGCAGATGCGATTGATACAATGTTATGGTCCTTGAAGGCGAGATCCTCCGACATGATCACTCCCAGGTCTTTAACGTTGGTGTTTCGCTCTATTTTGTGGCCAGAATTTGTTTTGTACTCTGATGATGTTTTAATTTCCTCATGTTTATTGTTTTCTGCAGCCCACTGAAAGATTTGGTTGATGTCCGCCTGGAGCCTTGCAGTGTCTTCAATGGAAGACACTGTCATGCAGATTCGGGTGTCATCTGCAAAGGAAGACACGGTGCTGTGGCTGACATCCTTGTCTATGTCCGATATGAGGATGAGGAACAAGATGGGAACGAGTACAGTGGACCCCCGCATAGCGACTTTAATCCGTGCAAGAGGGCTGGTTGTTATGCGAAATGTTCGGTATGCGAATGAATTTTCCCCATAAGAAATAATGGAAATCAAATTAATCCGTGCAAGACACCCAAAAGTATGAAAAAAAATTTTTTTTACCACATGAAATGTTAATTTTAATACACACAAACTGAAAAAGGCATGCACAATTACATGACACTTACTTTTATTGAAGATCTGGTGATGATTGATGGGATGGGAGGAGGGGAGAGAGAGTGTTAGTGTTTAGAAGGGGAATCCCCTTCCATTAAGACTTGAGGTGTCGAGTCCTTTTCTGGGGTTACTTCCCTTCTTCTTTTAATGCCACTAGGACCAGCTTCAGAGTCACTGGACTTCTTTTGCACAACATATCTGTCCATAGTGGCCTGTACCTCTCGTTCCTTTATGACTTCCCTGAAGTGTTTCACAACATTGTCAGTGTAATAATCACCAGCACGGCTTGCAATAGCTGTGTGAGGGTGATTTTCATCCATGAAGGTTTGCACTTCAAGCCACTTTGCACAGATTTCCTTAATCTTTGTAGTAGGCAACTTCTTCAATTTCTCTCTCCCCTCCTCTGAACCAGTTTCCTCAGGTCTGGCCTCTTGCTGTTGAAGTTGATCTATCAGCTCATCAGTGGTTAGTTCTTCATTGTCCTCCTCCACCAACTCTTCCACATCATCCCCACTAACCTCCAACCCTAAGGACTTTCCCAATGCCACAGTGGATTCCTCAACTGGCATAATCCTCTCAGGGTTAGCCTCAAACCCTTCAAAATCCCTTTTGTCTACACATTCTGGCCACAGTTTCTTCCAAGCAGAGTTCAAGGTCTTCTTAGTCACTCCCTCCCAAGCCTTACCTATAAGGTTTACACAATTGAGGATATTAAAGTGATCTCTCCAAAAGTCTCTTAGAGTCAGTTGAGTTTCTGAGGTCACTACAAAGCACCTTTCAAACAGAGCTTTTGTGTACAGTTTTTTGAAGTTTGCAATAACCTGCTGGTCCATGGGCTGCAGGAGAGGAGTGGTATTGGGAGGCAAAAACTTCACCTTAATGAATTTCATGTCCCCATAAAGTCGCTCTGCCACGTCTGTAGGATGACCAGGGGCATTGTCTAACACCAGGAGGCACTTAAGTTCTAATTTCTTTTCAGTTAGGTAATCTTTCACATTGGGGGCAAATGCATGGTGTAACCAGTCATAGAAAAAGTCCCTAGTGACCCATGCCTTACTGTTTGCCCTCCAGAGCACACACAAATTCTCCTTGAGGACATTCTTTTGCCTGAACGGTCTGGGAGTTTCAGAGTGATACACTAATAAAGGCTTCACTTTGCAATCACCAGTAGCATTGGAACACATCAACAAAGTAAGCCTGTCTTTCATAGGCTTATGTCCTGGGAGTGCCTTTTCCTCCTGAGTAATGTAGGTCCTGCTTGGCATTTTCTTCCAAAACAGGCCTGTTTCATCACAATTAAACACTTGTTCAGGTTTCAGTCCTTCAGTTTCTATGTACTCCTTGAATTCCTGCACATATTTTTCAGCTGCTTTGTGGTCCGAACTGGCAGCCTCACCATGCCTTATCACACTATGTATGCCACTACGCTTCTTAAATCTCTCAAACCAACCTTTGCTGGCCTTAAATTCACTCACATCATCACTAGTTGCAGGCATTTTTTTAACCCTTTGACTGTCGCAACCCCCAATCCTGAGGTGTCTCCTTTTGTCGCAAAATTTACAAAAAAAAAAAATTACTTTTTCTTATGAAATGATAGAGAATCTTTTCCCGATTGTAATGACACCAAAAAAACGAAATTTGATGGAAAACTGACGGAATTATGCTCTCGCGAAGTTAGCGACCTCGGCACTGTTTACAAATCGGTGATTTCGCCCACTTTGAGCCCTATTTTCGGCTAATTCCATTGTTCCAGTCGCCCATACTCATAGCTATTTCTTTAGAACTTCATTTTTTCTATCGATTGAGTACAAGAAACTGCTCATTTACTGATTTCAACTACGTAATAATGTGGTCAGAAATTTGCAATTTGGCCAATTTCATGAAAACTAAAAAATATGACAATTTCAAAATAAAGTCCAGAATGAACAATGCAGACATTCCAGGCTCTAAAATAACATTTTCTTTGCTCATCAGTCATGTCTCCAGGCCCCTCTGATATTACTCTTGCTTTCTATTTTGAATTTTTATTCAAACAAAAAATATTAGACTTACTATTATGCAGACTACTGCAATGCTGTAATAACTGTATAAATAACATCAACCCATTCATGACTGCATATTAGAATGGCTAGTTGGACATTTATTGGAAAATGGCATCATTTGTTTACTTTTGAACATTGGCAAAAATCAAACATTTCCCCTACTTTGAGCTCCATTTCTAGGTTCTTTTTATAGTAAAATCAATCAAAAACACCACTATTTCTGTAATATGTTTTCCATTCTATCAAATGAGACCAAGAAAACGAGAATACAACCATAAATACTATACGAAAATAGACCACAAAGTCGGCATTTTAATTAAAAAAAACGGTCGGAGTTTTTTTTTTTCTCATTATGCACTGCGTGCTCCAGGATTTTTTTTATATGGTGCACACTGACCACACAGACCCATTCTCTCACATGTGGGCCTAACAGCTTTCTCCTGCTTGATTTGAAGCCGCTAGAATTTATGAGTATATATACGTCAAACACGGCACCTCGTAAAACGTATATATACGGCCACGACAGTCAAAGGGTTAATTAAATCCTCATGCAACTTCCTAGCCTTTTCGCTTATGATCGCTTGAGAGACGCTATCTCCTGCTAGCTGTTTTTCATTTATCCACACCAATAAGAGTCTCTCAACATCTTCCATCACTTGCGATCTCTGTTTCGAAAACACAGTTAAACCTTTGGCAAGAACAGCTTTCTTGATTGCCTTTCTGTTGCCCACAATAGTAGCGATGGTTGATTTGGGTTTCTTGTACAACCTGACCAGGTCGGCGACACGCACTCCACTTTCATACTTATCAATGATCTCTTTCTTCATCTCTATTGGAATTCTCACCCTTATTGCTGTAGGGTTGGCACTAGAAGCTTTCTTGGGGCCCATGGTCACTTATTTTCCAGATAAAGCACCGAAAACACTGTAATAATACGAAATATTCCGATTGTATGCTTGGATGTTACCGCGGAGGCTGACTGGTAAACAATGCCACCGGCGGAACATGTGAGGCTGGCTGAGGGCGCATATTGGACGCGTCTTGGACGAAGAGCTGTGAGCGGGTTTTTGGGCGGTATGCGAGGCAAAACTTTTGCGATAAAAGCGAGCGGTATGCGGATTGTACGGTATGCGATGCGTACGGTATGCGGGGGTCCACTGTACTGTGCCTTGTGGAACAGAGCTTTTCACCATAGCTGCCTCGGACTTTACTCTGTTAACTACTACTCTCTGTGTTCTGTTAGTGAGGAAATTATAGATCCATCGACTGACTTTTCCTGTTATTCCTTTAGCACGCATTTTGTGCGCTATTACGCCATGGTTGCACTTGTCGAAGGCTTTTGCAAAGTCTGTATATATTACGTCTGCATTCTTTTTGTCTTCTAGTGCATCTAGGACCTTGTCGTGGTGATCCAATAGTTGAAACAGACAGGAGCGACCTGTTCTAAACCCATGTTGCCCTGGGTTGTGTAATTGATGGGTTTCTAGATGGGTGGTGATCTTGCTTCTTAGGACCCTTTCAAAGATTTTTATGATATGGGATGTTAGTGCTATTGGTCTGTAGTTCTTTGCTGTTGCTTTACTGCCCCCTTTGTGGAGTGGGGCTATGTCTGTTGTTTTTAGTAACTGTGGGGGTGTCCATGCTCCCTCTCCATAGGATGGTAAAAGCTCGTGATAGGGGCTTCTTGAAGTTCTTGATGAACACGGAGTTCCATGAGTCTGGCCCTGGGGCAGAGTGCGTGGGCATGTCATTTATCGCCTGTTCGAAGTCATTTGGCGTCAGGATAACATCAGATAGGCTTGTGTTAACCAAATTTTGTGGCTCTCTCATAAAAAATTCATTTTGATCTTCGACTCTCAGTCTGGTTAGCGGCTTGCTAAAAACTGAGTCATATTGGGACTTGAGTAGCTCACTCATTTCCTTGCTGTCATCTGTGTAGGACCCATCTTGTTTAAGTAGGGGCCCAATACTGGACGTTATTCTCGACTTTCATTTATGGCTTTTAGTTCTTCCCGCAATTCCTGACTCTTATAAGATTCCTTTAGCTTAAGTTCGATGCTTGCTATTTCTCTGACCAGTGTCTCCCTACGCATTTCAGATATATTGACCTCTTTTAGCCGCTCTGTTATTCTTTTCCATCGCCTGTAAAGGGAGCGCCTGTCTCTTTCTATTTTACATCTACTCCTCCTTTTTCTTAGAGGAATAAGCCTTGTGCATACATCGAGTGCCACCGAGTTGATCTGTTCTAGGCATAAGTTGGGGTCTGTGTTGCTTAGTATATCTTCCCAGCTTATATCGGTTAGGACTTGGTTTACTTGGTCCCATTTTATGTTTTTGTTATTGAAGTTGAATTTGGTGAATGCTCCCTCATGACTAATCTCATTATGTCGGTCTGGGGCTCCGCGCATACATGTCTGAACCTCAATTATGTTGTGATCCGAGTACATGTACATTGTTTTTGATATGGTGACATTTCGTATCAGATCATCATTGTTAGTGAAGATGAGGTCTAGTGTATTCTTCAATCTAGTAGGCTCTATTATTTGCTGGTTTAAATTGAATTTTGTGCAGAGATTTAAAAGCTCGTGTGAGTGTGAGTTTTCATCAGAGCTGCCTCCTGGTGTTATTACTGCAACAATATTATTTGCTATATTCCTCCATTTTAGGTGCCTTAAGTTGAAATCCCCCAGGAGCAAGATGTTGGGTGCAGGAGCTGGAAGGTTTTCCAGACAGTGGTCAATTTTTAACAGCTGTTCCTGGAATTGCTGGGATGTTGCATCCGGAGGCTTGTAGACTACCACAATGACTAGGTTTTGGTTCTCAAGCATTAAGCAGTTCTGTGCAAACAAGTGACTCTGCGATGTACAGGCCAACCCCCCCCCCCCCCCCCCCCCCCCCTTTTGCCTGTTCACTCTGTCGCATCTGTATAGGTTGTAACCTGGGATTTATATTTCGTTGTCCAAGTGATCCTTTATGTGGGTCTCATTGAAAGCCGTGAACATTGCCTTTGCCTCTGCAAGCAGTCCACGGATGAAAGGTATTTTGTTGTTTGTTGCTGGCTTTAGACCCTGTATATTTGCAAAGTAGAATGTCATCGGATTTGTGGTATTGTTGGTACTGGGCGGGGATCTTTTTTTCCGGCATTAGTATCTGTATCTGTTGGTTTGGAGTGGAGGCCATCGACTGTGGTTCCACTCCAGGAATGACTGGATTTGGTGTACGATTTCTGCCATTTCCTGCCAGTTTTTTTTTCCTTCCTGGCACTAAAAAACCTCTCCCTCTTGAGTGGCTGTGGCTACCCAGGTTTTCCCATGGCCTGGATGTTTTGTATCTTTTTGTCCCCTTTAGATGGTGTGCCTGGCAATTTAAGTTAAAGCACAGTCTTTCCTGTACTGAAGAGGTACACATTTCAGGGTGAAAAAGCTTACAGGAAGGGAGTTTGCATTTTCCTGTTGTCATATGGGCACGGCATTTTCTAGGGTGGTCATAGTTGCACGTCCCATCTGTTTTTCCAGATTTCCCATGCCTGCAGATACCAAGTGCATAGCATGTGCACAGGCTTGGTTTCCATTTGCCTTGGGTTTCTGTGACTGTCTTCCCTGTTGATGCATGTTTACCTGTCTTATTCCTATCCTCCCTAGCACCAACAATGGAGCTCCCACCAGTTGTTTTTGGTAATATATCCTCACTATTGCTAGTGGAGTCCTCTTGTTTGCTATTTCCCGTGGTATTTCTAGTTTGCAATATTGGTTTTATCTTATCTTTGACTACACTTGTTTCCCCACTACGGCTCCTGTCTCCCATGAGGTCATTTATATGCATTCCTATCTGCGTATAATTCCCGACTACCTGGACAAAATCTCCAGCTTCGCCATTACTGTCTCTCAGGACAGCACCTCCAGCTTCACCATTACTGTTTCCCAGGACAGCACCTCCAGCTTCACCATTACTGTCTATCAGGACAGCACTATCAGCCCCACATTTACTGACTGCTAGGGCATCACCTCCAGCCTTACAGATTCTGACTACATGGCCAGCATCAAGGGTAGTACCATTCAGCCCAGACTTTTTATGTTCCCATCTGTTGTAGAAAGCTTCCAGGTTGTCTATGAAAGCAGCTTTGATGTTATCCTCTTTTAATACTCTTGTGATTTTAGTCCACAGATTTATCTCATTTGGGCATACCCAAAAACACTTCCCTGTTTTAATACTGCTTGTAGCTAGTTCTTGGATATCTGCACAAGGGGCGTGACACCAATTTCCACAAAAATAACAATTTATCCATGTGGAAGCCTATTTGTTTGATTGCAGACTACACAGAGCTTCATGATTTGAATGGTTGATTTACTGTAATTCTACAAGCAACCTCTTGAATATTCTATTAGTAACCCCTTAAAGTGAACCTCTAGCTATTTGTATTTCTATTTCTAACTGTACTTGTATATTACGACAGCTTACCTGTGTACGTTCCTGATTTTATATTTATTTTGGAGGAAGTTGTGGAAAGAGTCATGGTAGAGACGACTGGGCGAAACATCTGGGAGTCACAACATCATACACCAGACTACAGTGAGCGAGCTAGCAGCCAAAGTGACATTATCTTTGTGCAGGCTGCTCACTGAAGCTTGTGACACGAGGCTGACACAGTGCCTGCCAACAGGGCTAACTGCGGCTTGACGAGTGTCATTCTCTCGGCAGTTGGAGTTATAGAAGCATCCCCAGACTTGTTTCTCTACATATAACTGCACTCTGAAGGTCTGGAGGTGAAGTGAAACAAATCTCAATGGGAATCGTAGCAGGTACGATTCTGCAGAACATCACGAGCGGCGAGCAATAAGATCTTTCTGTACAAGGGGGCTCGGTCGCTTGGGGCTGAGTAATATCAGCTGTCAAATGCGCTGGTCACACCGGGTGACAACACAAAGTGCTACACAAGGGTCTGACTGCAGACCTCACTGGACACACGGAAAACTTTACACACACCCGCGGTACATGTGGTACAACATGGCTTAACTAGCAAAAGATGCTTTTCTGTGCACAAAATTGACACTAAGCCATGCACTAACATGTGAGAACACTGAGAGGAACTAACACATGACATATATCTTCTCTCATTCTTTTCAACAATACTGAAATAATTCTTAGAACACTCGGTGTGACATGTGATGCCAGGCGTGACGTCGCGAGGTGACGTCAGCAGCACTGTGACATTGGCAGACATCTCGAGGTGATGTCAGCAGACATCGTGACGTGATGAAGTCGGGCAGCATCGTCGGTGACGTCAATGTGATGTGGGCAGCAGACCACAGCATGTGGCCTGGGACATCTGGCTTGGTAACCCACGTGGCTTGTAGATCCACGTGACTTTGCCCACACCTCACGTGGCGTCGTGATCTACGTGGCATGCTGATCCATGTAGCTTGCTGATCCATGTGGCTTCCTGATCCATGTGGCTTGGTGATCTACGTGGCATGCTGATCTACATGGCTTGCTGATCAATGTGGCTTGCCGATCCACATGGCTTGCTGATCCATGTGGCTTGCTGATCCATGTGGCTTGCTGATCCACGTGGCTTGCTGATCCACATGGCTTGCTGATCCATGTGGCTTGCTGATCTATGTGGCTTGCTGATCCACGAGTGCCTGAATGGCCTCGGGCACTTGGATACACAGCTCTGGCAATGAATTCACACGAAAAACAGCAGAAAGCATAGCAGAGGGAGTGATGGCATGGTGGTGTATGGTAGGCTGGTGAGGTGTGAGTGTACAGCAGGGCGAGCTGTACACCCAGAGGGCAGCACCTTAGTGGTGCGAAATATGAACTAAGCTGGCAGTCAGCATAGGCTGTCTGTGCAAACAGTACAGGCTGTCTACACTTACACGCCCCACCAGTAGCTAACACACACCACCGGTAGCTAACACACACCACCGGTAGCTAACACCACCGATAGCTAACACACACCACCGGTAGCTAACACCACCGGTTGCTAACACACCACCGGTAGCTAACACACACCACTGGTAGCTAACACACACCACCGGTAGCTAACACACACCACCGGTAGCTAACACACACCACCGCTAGCTAACACACCACCGGTAGCTAACACATCACCGGTAGCTAACATACACCACCTGTAGCTAACACACACCACTGATAGGTAACACACACCACCTGTAGCTAACACACACCACTGGTAGGTAACACACCACCTGTAGCTAACATACACCACTGGTAGGTAACACACACCACCTGTAGCTAACACACACCACTGGTAGGTAACACACACCACCTGTAGCTAACACACACCACTGGTAGGTAATACATACCACCTGTAGCTAACACACATCACTGGTAGGTAACACACACCAACGGTAGGTAACACACACCACCGGTAGGTAACACACACCACTGGTAGCTAACACACACCACCTGTAGCTAACACACACCACCGGTAGCTAACACACACCACCGGTAGCTAACACACACCACCTGTAGCTAACACACACCACCGGTAGCTAACACACACCACCTGTAGCTAACACACACCACTGGTAGGTAACACACACCACTGGTAGCTAACACACACCACCTGTAGCTAACACACAGCACCTGTAGCTAACACACACCACCGGTAGGTAGCACACACCACCTGTAGCTAACACACACCACTGGTAGCTAACACCACCGGTAGGTAACACACACCACTGGTAGCTAGCAAACACTACCTGTAGCTAACACACACCACTGGTAGCTAACACACACCACCGGTAGGTAACACACACCACTGGTAGCTAACACACCACCTGTAGCTAACACACCAATGGTAGCTAACACACACCACTGGTAGGTAACACACACCACTGGTAGCTAACACACACCATCTTTAGGTAACACACACCACTGGTAGCTAACACACCACTGGTAGCTAACACACACCACTGGTAGCTAACACACACCACTGGTAGCTAACACACACCACTGGTAGCTAACACACACCACTGGTAGCTAACACACACCACCTGTAGCTAACACACACCACCTGTAGCTAACACACACCACTGGTAGCTAACACACACCACTGGTAGGTAACACACACCACTGGTAGGTAACACACACCACTGGTAGCTAACACACACCACTGGTAGCTAACACACACCACTGGTAGCTAACACACACCACTGGTAGCTAACACACACCACCTGTAGCTAACACACCACTGGTAGCTAACACACACTGTTAGCTAACACACAACACTGGTAGCTAACACACACCACCTGTAGCTAACACACACCACTGGTAGCTAACACACACCACTGGTAGCTAACACACACCACTTGTAGCTAACACACACCACTGGTAGCTAACACACACCACTGGTAGCTAACACACACCACCTGTAGCTAACACACACCACTTGTAGTTAACACACACCACTGGTAGGTAACACCACCAGTAGCTAACACACGCCACTGGTAGGTAACACACACCACCTGTAGCTAACACACACCACCGGTAGATAACACACACCACCTGTAGCTAACACACACCACCTGTAGCTAACACACACCACCTGTAGCTAACACACACCACCGGTAGGTAACACACACCACCGGTAGCTAACACACACCACCTGTAGCTAACACACACCACCGGTAGCTAACACACACCACTGGTAGGTAACACACCACCTGTAGCTAACACACACCACTGGTAGCTAACACACACCACTGGTAGCTAACACACACCACTGGTAGGTAACACACACCACCTGTAGCTAACACCACTGGTAGGTAACACACACCACCTGTAGCTAACACACACCACCGGTAGGTAACACACACCACCTGTAGCTAACACACACCACCTGTAGCTAACACACACAACCTGTAGCTAACACACACCACCGGTAGGTAACACACACCACCTGTAGCTAACACACACCACCTGTAGCTAACACACACCACCTGTAGCTAACACACACCACCGGTAGGTAACACACACCACCTGTAGCTAACACACACCACCTGTAGCTAACACACACCACCGGTAGCTAACACACACCACCGGTAGGTAACACACCACCTGTAGCTAACACACACCACTTGAAGCTAACACACACCACTGGTAGCTAACACACACCACTGGTAGGTAACACACACCACCTGTAGCTAACACCACTGGTAGGTAACACACACCACCTGTAGCTAACACACACCACCGGTAGGTAACACACACCACCTGTAGCTAACACACACCACCTGTAGCTAACACACACCACCGGTAGGTAACACACACCACCTGTAGCTAACACACACCACCGGTAGGTAACACACACCACCTGTAGCTAACATACACCACCTGTAGCTAACACACACCACCTGTAGCTAACACACACCACCGGTAGGTAACACACACCACCTGTAGCTAACAAACACCACCGGTAGGTAACACACACCACCTGTAGCTAACACACACCACCGGTAGCTAACACACCACCTGTAGCTAACACACACCACTGGTAGGTAACACACACCACCTGTAGCTAACACACACCAAGGGTAGGTAACACACACCACCTGTAGCTAACACACACCACATGTAGCTAACACACCCCACCTGTAGCTAACACACACCACCAGTAGGTAACACACACCAATTGTAGCTAACACACACCACCTGTAGCTAACACACACCACCTGTAGCTAGCACACACCACCGGTAGCTAACACACACCACCTGTAGCTAACACACACCACCTGTAGCTAACACACACCACCTGTAGCTAACACACACCACCGGTAGCTAGCACACACCACCTGTAGCTAACACACACCACTGGTAGCTAACACACAACACCTGTAGCTAACACACACCACCTGTAGCTAACACACACCACCTGTAGCTAACACACACCACCTGTAGCTAACACACACCACCGGTAGGTAACACACACCACCGGTAGCTAACACACACCACTGGTAGCTAAGACACACCACTGGTAGCTAACACACACCACCTGTAGCTAACACACACCACTGGTAGCTAACACACACCACCTGTAGCTAACACACACCACCTGTAGCTAACACACACCACCGGTAGGTAACACACCACTGATAGCTAACACACACCACTGGTAGCTAACACACACCACCTGTAGCTAACACACACCACCTGTAGCTGACACACACCACTGGTAGCTAACACACTCAACTGGTACCTAACACACACCACTGGTAGGTAACACACACCACTGGTAGCTAACACACACCACTGGTAGCTAACACACACCACTGGTAGCTAACACACACCACTGGTAGCTAACACACACCACCTGTAGCTAACACACACCACTGGTAGCTAACACACACCACTGGCAAACACACACCACTGGTAGCGAACACACACCATCTGTAGCTAACACACACCACCTGTAGCTAACACACACCACTGGTAGCTAACACACACCACTGGTAGCTAACACACACCACTGGCAGCTAACACACACCACTGGTAGCTAACACACCATCTGTAGCTAACACACACCACCTGTAGCTAACACACACCACATGTAGCTAGCACACACCACTGGTAGCTAACACACACCACTGGTAGCTAACACACACCACTGGTAGGTAACACACACCACCTGTAGCTAACACACACCACTGGTAGGTAACACACACCACCTGTAGCTAACACACACCACCGGTAGGTAACACACCACCTGTAGCTAACACACACCACCTGTAGCTAACACACACCACCTGTAGCTAACACACACCACCGGTAGGTAACACACACCTCTGGTAGCTAACACACACCAACTGTAGCTAACACACACCACCGGTAGGTAACACACACCACCTGTAGCTAACACACACCACCTGTAGCTAACACACACCACCTGTAGCTAACACACACCACCTGTAGCTAACACACACCACCTGTAGCTAACACACACCACTGGTAGCTAACACACACCACTGGTAGCTAACACACACCACTTTTAGCTAACAAAAAGCACTGGTAGCTAACACACCACTGGTAGCTAACACACACCACCTGTAGGTAACACACACCACTGGTAGCTAACACACACCACTGGTAGCTAACACACACCACTGGTAGCTAACACACACCACCTGTAGCTAACGCACACCTCTGGTAGCTAACACACACCACTGGTAGCTAACGCACACCACCTGTAGCTAACACACACCACCTGTAGCTAACACACACCACCTGTAGCTAACACACACCACTGGTAGCTAACACACACCACTGGTAGGTAACACACCACCTGTAGCTAACACACACCACTGGTAGGTAACATACACCACCTGTAGCTAACACACACCACCGGTAGGTAACACACACCACCTGTAGCTAACACACACCACCGGTAGGTAACACACACCACCTGTAGCTAACACACACCACTGGTAGGTAACATACACCACCTGTAGCTAACATACACCACCGGTAGCTAACACACACCACCTGTAGCTAACACACACCACCGGTAACTAACACACACCACCGGTAGGTAACACACACCACCTGTAGCTAACACACACCACTGGTAGCTAACACACACCACTGGTAGCTAACACACACCACTGGTAGGTAACACACACCACCTGTTGCTAACACACACCACCGGTAGGTAACACACACCACCTGTAGCTAACACACACCACCGGTAGGTAACACACACCACCTGCAGCTAACACACACCACCTGTAGCTAACACACACCACTGGTAGGTAACACACACCACCTGTAGCTAACACACACCACCTGAAGCTAACACACACCACCTGTAGCTAACACACACCACCGGTAGCTAACACACACCACCTGTAGCTAACACAACTACTGGTAGGTAACACACACCACCTGTAGCTAACACACACCACCTGTAGCTAACACACACCACCTGTAGCTAACACACACCACCGGTAGCTAACACACACCACCTGTAGCTAACACAACTACTGGTAGGTAACACACACCACCTGTAGCTAACACACACCACCTGTAGCTAACACACACCACCGGTAAGTAACACACACCACCTGTAGCTAACACACACCACCGGTAGGTAACACACACCACCTGTAGCTAACACACACCACCGGTAGCTAACACACACCACCTGTAGCTAACACAACTACTGGTAGGTAACACACACCACCTGTAGCTAACACACACCACCTGTAGCTAACACACACCACCGGTAGGTAACACACCACCTGTAGCTAACACACACCACCTGTAGCTAACACACACCACCTGTAGCTAACACACACCACCGGTAGCTAACACACACCACCTGTAGCTAACACACACCACCGGTAGCTAACACACACCACCTGTAGCTAACACATACCACCGGTAGCTAACACCACCTGTAGCTAACACACACCACCTGTAGCTAACACACACCACCTGTAGCTAACACACACCACTTGTAGCTAACACACACCACCGGTAGGTAACACACACCACTGGTAGCTAACACACACCACCTGTAGCTAACACACACCACCAGTAGCTAACACACACCACCTGTAGCTAACACACACCACCTGTAGCTAACACACACCACCTGTTCCTAACACACACCACCTGTAGCTAACACACACCACCGGTAGCTAACACACACCACCTGTAGCTAACACATACCACCGGTAGCTAACACACCACCTGTAGCTAACACACACCACCTGTAGCTAACACACACCACCTGTAGCTAACACACACCACCTGTAGCTAACACACACCACCTGTAGCTAACACACACCACTGGTAGCTAACACACACCACCTATAGCTAACACACACCACCTGTAGCTAACACATACCACCTGTAGCTAACACACACCACCTGTAGCTAACACACACCACCTGTAGCTAACACACACCACCTGTAGCTAACACACACCACTGGTAGCTAACACACACCACCTGTAGCTAACACACACCACTGGTAGCTAACACACACCACCGGTAGGTAACACACACCACCAGTAGGTAACACACACCACCTGTAGCTAACACACATCACCGGTAGCTAACACACACCACCGGTAGGTAACACACACCACTGGTAGCTAACACACACCACTGGTAGGTAACACACACCACCTGTAGCTAACACACATCACCGGTAGCTAACACACACCACCGGTAGGTAACACACATCACCGGTAGCTAACACACACCACCGGTAGGTAACACACACCACTGGTAGCTAACACACACCACTGGTAGGTAACACACATCACTGGTAGCTAACACACACCACCGGTAGGTAACACACACCACTGGTAGCTAACACACACCACTGGTAGCTAACACACACCACTGGTAGCTAACACACACCACTGGTAGGTAACACACACCACTGGTAGCTAACACACACCACTGGTAGGTAACACACACCACTGGTAGCTAACACACACCACTGGTAGCTAGCACACACCACTGGTAGCTAACACACACCACTGGTAGGTAACACACACCACTGGTAGCTAACACACACCACTGGTAGTTAACACACACCACTGGTAGGTAACACACACCACTGGTAGGTAACACACACCACTGGTAGCTAACACACACCACTGGTAGCTAACACACACCACTGGTAGCTAACACACACCACTGGTAGCTAACACACACCACTGGTAGCTAACACACACCACTGGTAGCTAACACACACCACTGGTAGCTAACACACACCACTGGTAGGTAACACACACCACTGGTAGGTAACACACCCCACTGGTAGCTAACACACACCACTGGTAGCTAACACACACCACTGGTAGCTAACACACACCACTGGTAGCTAACACACACCACTGGTAGGTAACACACACCACTGGTAGCTAACACACCACTGGTAGGTAACACACACCACTGGTAGCTAACACACATCACTGGTAGCTAACACACACCACTGGTAGCTAACACACACCACTGGTAGGTAACACACACCACCTGTAGCTAACACACACCACTGGTAGGTAACACACACCACCTGTAGCTAACACACACCACTGGTAGGTAACACACACCACCTGTAGCTAACACACACCACTGGTAGGTAACACACACCACCTGTAGCTAACACACACCACTGGTAGGTAACACACACCACCTGTAGCTAACGCACACCACTGGTAGGTAACACACACCACTGGTAGCTAACACACACCACTGGTAGGTAACACACACCACCTGTAGCTAACACACACCACTGGTAGCTAACACACACCACTGGTAGGTAACACACACCACCTGTAGCTAACACACACCACTGGTAGGTAACACACACCACCTGTAGCTAACACACACCACTGGTAGGTAACACACACCACTGGTAGCTAACACGCACCACTGGTAGGTAACACACACCACTGGTAGCTAACACACACCACTGGTAGGTAACACACACCACTGGTAGCTAACACACACCACTGGTAGCTAACACACACCACTGGTAGGTAACACACACCACCTGTAGCTAACACACACCACTGGTAGGTAACACACACCACCTGTAGCTAACACACACCACTGGTAGGTAACACACACCACCTATAGCTAACACACACCACTGGTAGCTAACACACACCACCTGTAGCTAACACACACCACTGGTAGGTAACACACACCACCTGTAGCTAACACACACCACTGGTAGGTAACACACACCACTGGTAGCTAACACACACCACTGGTAGGTAACACACACCACCTGTAGCTAACACACACCACTGGTAGGTAACACACACCACTGGTAGCTAACACACACCACCTGTAGCTAACACACACCACCTGTAGCTAACACACACCACTGGTAGGTAACACACACCACTTGTAGCTAACACACACCACTGGTAGGTAACACACACCACCTGTAGCTAACACACACCACTGGTAGGTAACACACACCACTGGTAGCTAACACACACCACTGGTAGGTAACACACACCACTGGTAGCTAACACACACCACTGGTAGGTAACACACACCACCTGTAGCTAACACACACCACTGGTAGGTAACACACACCACCTGTAGCTAACACACACCACTGGTAGCTAACACACACCACTGGTAGCTAACACACACCACTGGTAGGTAACACACACCACTGGTAGGTAACACACACCACTGGTAGCTAACACACACCACCGGTAGGTAACACGCACCACTGGTAGCTAACACACACCACTGGTAGCTAACACACACCACCGGTAGGTAACACACACCACTGGTAGGTAACACACACCACTGGTAGCTAACACACACCACCGGTAGGTAACACACACCACTGGTAGGTAACACACACCACTGGTAGCTAACACACACCACCGGTAGGTAACACACACCACTGGTAGGTAACACACACCACTGGTAGCTAACACACACCACCGGTAGGTAACACACACCACTGGTAGGTAACACACACCACTGGTAGCTAACACACACCACCGGTAGGTAACACACACCACTGGTAGCTAACACACCACTGGTAGCTAACACACACCACCGGTAGGTAACACACACCACTGGTAGGTAACACACACCACTGGTAGCTAACACACACCACCGGTAGGTAACACACACCACTGGTAGGTAACATACACCACTGGTAGCTAACACACACCACCGGTAGGTAACACACACCACTGGTAGGTAACACACACCACTGGTAGCTAACACACACCACCGGTAGGTAACACACACCACTGGTAGGTAACACACACCACTGGTAGCTAACACACACCACCTTTAGGTAACACACACCACTGGTAGCTAACACACACCACTGGTAGCTAACACACACCACCAGTAGGTAACACACACCACTGGTAGGTAACACACACCACTGGTAGCTAACACACACCACCGGTAGGTAACACACACCACTGGTAGGTAACACACACCACTGGTAGGTAACACACACCACTGGTAGCTAACACACACCACTGTGCCACAAGGCACAGTACTAGCTCCCATCTTGTTCCTCATCCTCATATCCGACATAGACAAGGATGTCAGCCACAGCACCGTGTCTTCCTTTGCAGATGACACCCGAATCTGCATGACAGTGTCTTCCATTGCAGACACTGCAAGGCTCCAGGCGGACATCAACCAAATCTTTCAGTGGGCTGCAGAAAACAATATGAAGTTCAACGATGAGAAATTTCAATTACTCAGATATGGTAAACATGAGGAAATTAAATCTTCATCAGAGTACAAAACAAATTCTGGCCACAAAATAGAGCGAAACACCAACGTCAAAGACCTGGGAGTGATTATGTCGGAGGATCTCACCTTCAAGGACCATAACATTGTATCAATCGCATCTGCTAGAAAAATGACAGGATGGATAATGAGAACCTTCAAAACTAGGGAGGCCAAGCCCTTGATGACACTCTTCAGGTCACTTGTTCTATCTAGGCTGGAATATTGCTGCACTCTAACAGCACCTTTCAAGGCAGGTGAAATTGCCGACCTAGAAAATGTACAGAGAACTTTCACGGCGCGCATAACGGAGATAAAACACCTCAATTACTGGGAGCGCTTGAGGTTTCTAAACCTGTATTCCCTGGAACGCAGGAGGGAGAGATACATGATTATATACACCTGGAAAATCCTAGAGGGACTAGTACCGAACTTGCACACGAAAATCACTCACTACGAAAGCAAAAGACTTGGCAGACGATGCACCATCCCCCCAATGAAAAGCAGGGGTGTCACTAGCACGTTAAGAGACCATACAATAAGTGTCAGGGGCCCGAGACTGTTCAACTGCCTCCCAGCACACATAAGGGGGATTACCAACAGACCCCTGGCAGTCTTCAAGCTGGCACTGGACAAGCACCTAAAGTCAGTTATTACAACCCAGGATTTCAAAGGCCTGTTATCCCAGGTGTAATGGGAGCAAAAGAAACACAGCAGAAAAAGTTTAGACTTATATTATCCTTCACCAATTTAGAACAGCAATATGTACACTATGTACAGTAATAAGTATAGTGCACGTCACGGTAAGCAAGGCAGAAATAGAAGCCACAAGATAGCAGACCGTGCTTCAACCAGCTCTAGAATGGGAATGACAAGGGCAGACAGGAGAGCGGTATCCACATAACCTCTGCGATTGCCAATCCCACCTTCTTATTGGCTAGAACCTGGTCACTAGTTGAACGATGGGGCCCCATCATCAACTCTTAGCAACCTGGTTCGCTGGTTGGGGGAGATAGCCTGTAAATGAGGGTGTGTCCATGCGCCGAATAAAGGTTACGTACTCTTTGCATGCCACACCCCCACCCCCGAGAAGGCTCAGGATTAGGCTGCCACCTCCCAGTGGTAACCGTGCCGCCATGGCACGAAATAATGGGACCGCCTATCCTCTCCACCATCCAACTCTTAGATAGAGCTCAGCTTTCCTAGTGACCAAAAGCCAAACCCTAAACTCAGAGCGAGACAGCAGTCAGATAGGCCAACATAGGTCCAAGATACAAGCGGACGGTAGCCCGTATCCCCTCACTAAAAAAAAAACCCCACATCAGGGGGATAAAAAAAAGAGCTTGAAAGGGGGTTACCACAAATACATCCTAACCTAAATAAAATATTAAACTAGACTCTTGACAAAGAGTCTGCCAACACATTTTCTTTGCCGGCAATATATTTAATTTTTATGTTGTAGGGCTGCAGCCTGAGCGTCCAACGCATAAGCCTTGTGTTGTGATTCTTCATGGCTTGGAGATAGACTAACGGGTTGTGATCACTGTAGACTGTGACCACCTGCGATGTCTGGCCCACATAAACATCGAAATGCTCCAAAGCCAGTACCAGCGCGAGGGCTTCTTTTTCAATGGTAGAGTAAGCTCTCTGATGTGGCTGGAACTTGGCTGAAAAGTATGCGATTGGCTGCAGCTCCTTGTTCCCGATTTGTAATAGTACCGCCCCAACCCCAGACTCACAAGCATCAACCTGTAATGAAAAAGGTTTGGAGAAGTCTGGAGACAGGAGAATGGGTGCAGAGCACAATAATCTTTTTGCTTTATTAAAAGCAGTGTTACAATCTGAAGTCCAAATAAAGGGAACTTTATGACTGGTAAGAGAGGTAAGAGGGGCTACAATATCTGAGAAATTCTTACAGAATCTTCTGTAAAATCCGATCATGCCTAGGAAACGTTGAAGAGATTTCCTATCATGAGGAACTGGATATTCTTTAATCGAAAGAACTTTAGCAAGTTTAGGTGCAACATTACCACTACCTACTTCATGGCCTAGAAAAGTGACAGTGGCCTGGCCAAAGGAAGATTTAGATAAATTAACTGTTAATTGGGAATTCTTAAAGGTCTCAAACAGAGCTTTAAGTCTAAGTAGGTGTTGATCCCAAGTATCAGACACCACAACAATATCATCTAGGTATGCTGCCGTGCCTTCAAGTCCTTTAATAGCCTGATGGATGAGTTTCTGGAATGAAGAGGGGGAATTTTTCATTCCGAAGGGGGTAACTGTATACTGATAATGACCTCCTGGAATTACGAAGGCAGAGATTTCCTTCGCCTTATCTGTCAAAGGTACCTGATAGTAACCTTTAAGGAGATCTAATTTGGACACAAAAGTAGCCTTACCCACAAAGTCAATTACGTCATCCAGACGAGGAAGAGGGTAAGCATCTGTAATTGTGACCTCGTTCACTTTACGGTAGTCTGTGCACATACGAAACCCTCCATCAGCCTTTTTT
This sequence comes from Cherax quadricarinatus, assembly GCF_038502225.1. Lineage (NCBI taxonomy): Eukaryota > Metazoa > Arthropoda > Malacostraca > Decapoda > Parastacidae > Cherax > Cherax quadricarinatus. Next base: position 31,675,940 of record NC_091314.1, on the reverse strand, counting down.
ACTAGGATGCACGGTGAAGCCCATGGACTAGATGACTCCTCCACTAAACCATGTTCTAACAAGAAGTCTACTTCCTGCTGAAGTAGCCTTTGCTTTTCAGGATTAGCTCTGTAGGGGGAGAGTTTAATTGGTTTAGATTTTCCCACATCTACATCATGGTAACCTAACGTACATTTTTTCGGCACATCCGAAAAAATATTAGGATATGACTGTAGAAGCTCAGTTAAATTTGTTGCTTGTATTTCAGATAATCCATCCATTAACGGGCTAGGATCCTTGAGGAGGACAGAATTTGAAAGTTTAGTATTAATTTCAGAGATAGAGTGCAAAGAGTCAGAGTCGTCCTCAGAGGTAGAGGACAGAGTCATTACTGGGACTTTATCTGGTGTATGAAAGGCCTTGATTTGATTAATGTGGTAAGTTTTTGTTTTTGAGGTCTTATCAATGGGAGCTACCACATAATTTAAATCAGATAATCTACTTACTATCTGCATAGGTCCCGTAAATCTAGCTTTCAAGGTGTGGCCAGGTATAGGTTCCTGCACCAACACCTTGTCTCCTGGATGGAAGGAGCGGAATTGTGCACTTCTGTCATACCTCTGTTTCATCTTACTTTGAGCTGTCTTTAGGTTAGCCTTGGCTAACTCACGTGCCACCTGCAACCTTGAAGACGGGTTGTAGAGTGTTGAGCTTACGTCTTCTCCCATCCATCCTTCTTTGAGCACCCGAAGAGGACCTCGTACATTGTGCCCAAAGATCAGCTCAAACGGACTATACCCTGTAGACTCTTGCACCGTCTCCCGTACTGAGAACAGCAACAAAGGTAGAGATTCATCCCAATCTGTCGGAAAGTGCATGCAAAAACTTCTCATCATTGTTTTTAATGTCTGGTGGAATCTTTCCAAGGCGCCTTGGGACTGAGGATGATAGGCAGTGGATAAGTTGTGAATTATCCCTAACCTAGTTAATACTTCCCTAAATGCTTTGGCAGTGAAGTTAGTACCTTGATCACTTTGTATAGTTTTAGGAATGCCAAAACAAGAAATGAATTTTGTTAAAGCTTTGAGAATAGCTTTAGTATTGATACTACGCATAGGGATTGCTTCAGGATATCTGGTTACTTTATCCATAATTGTAAATAAATACTGGTTTCCAGACTTTGACTTAGGTAGTGGACCTACACAATCTATAATTAAATCTGCAAAAGGTTCTCCATCTGCAGGTATGGGTTGGAGAGGTGCAGGTTTAATGGAATGTCCAGGTTTTCCAACTTGCTGACATTCTCGGCAACACCTAATATGATTCTTCACATCTTTCTTTAATTTTGGCCAATAAAATTCTTTTGTGATTCTATACAAGGTTTTTGTAATTCCTAAGTGACCTCCTAATGACGTATTATGAGCTATATTTAATATCTGAGGTCTATACTTGGTTGGAACCACTAACCTGTCGTATAATTGCCGGCCCTCTGTCTCCTTACCAGTCTCAGTGCAGACCAAATAATCATTTTTAACTTCATACTTGACTGGATGACCCAAAGAGGATTTACCCATGGCTGCCTCAAAAGCGAATTTTAAAGAAGGGTCCTTTCGTTGTTCCTCCCGGAAGGACAGTCCCTCGGGCATGGAAACAGAGACATCTGGCAATCCTGCAACCTGGGAATAGGAAGGCTTGATCGGGGTCTGTTCACTTGATCTACGAGGCTCTGGCCAGTTTTCCTCGTAAAACAATGTGGCTATTCCGAGATCGGAGTCGTCCAAGGATAGGTCAACATTCTCTCCAGACAACCCTTGGGATGTTGCCCGAGTTATGGCCAACACCGGAGAAGAATTAATCATTATAGGTTCAGGACACGAACTAACAGTAGTAATGTTATTACCCAGTAATAACATAGCATTTTTCATGGGGAATCCTTTTGAGACACCTACAGTCAAGTACCCAGTGTAATATTTGCACTGTACATAAATTTTATGCAAAGGAACAGAATATATAGCTCCTCCATATGCTTCCAATAAAACAGAGGAATTCAAAGAAGTATTCTCTGAAAGGGGTAATATTCCCTCTCTTACAAGTGAGCAATATGCTCCAGTATCTCTAAAGGTATTTACTTTAGTTGGTTCTGAGTTTTCCTGAAGGGAAATAAGACTTTCGCAATAATAAGGGGCCATACCTTTTTCTACTTCTCTAGGGGACATGTTACTAGGGATATTAGAGATTTTCCCAATGGGTTGAGGTTTTTGGGGGCAGTTGGAACTGATGTGACCTACTTTATTGCACCTGAAGCAGACGACAGGCTTGCCCTTTACTCCCTGATGACGTTGCAAGTGGTGTCGTTCTGGCTGGTGCCTCTCTGGATATTGTTGTCGAGATGCTCCATAAGTAGTTTGCCTCTCCGCAGGGGGACCATATGTTGAGAAGCGTGGCTCACCAGGTGACTTGGTTGGATGACGTAGACGCTCTCCCTCCGGCTGGCACTTCATTCTCCAATGTTGTCGATCTCTGCTCACGCCAGACTGTTGAAAAGAGAGACGGGACCGCTCGGACAAGGAGCGGTTCGTTTCGAAGGTATCAGCCAACCTGGCCGCCTCCAATGCAGTGGTTAAGTCACGATCCTGCAGAAAGACACGAACCTCTGGTCCCACAGACTCCAGCAGGTTATCAATCAGAATAAGCTGCACCAGCTCCTCAAAGTTAGAGACACCACTCGCTTTATACCAGCTGGTAAAAGCTTTGGTTTGCTGTCTCACAAAGTCCACCAGGGATTGACCAAGCTGCCGCCTGTTCAATTTGAAGGTCTTACGATATTTAGCTGGGATACATGTATATGCTCCCAACACTGTGGTCTTCACTACTTGATAATCAGAGAATTCAGCGTCAGTTAATACCGACGTAAATTCCTGTGCCTTACCCAATAATGCTGTATGAACCAACGCTGCCCAGTGCTGTTCCGGCCACCTCAAGGCTCGAGCCTGATTTTCGAAGCTTTCGAAAAATTGCTCTGGTTCGGCCTCATTGAAGCGGGGAACAAGCTGTACTGCTTTTTGTAAACTGAAATCGTTTACAGAATGCGAAAACTGCCTCCTTTCTCTTTCCCTATCAAATTCTTCCCTTGCGAATGCTCTCTGTTCCCTAGTTTGCTCCAGCGTGATTTTTGCCAGCTCAAGTGCCAACGACGCTGATTCACCTCGAGACAACCCAGCTGCACTATACTGACCATTTTGCTCCGTAGGTGTATCATCTTCCTCATGCGAGAACATAAGAGTTTTTGCCCCAGCTCCCGTAGAGGGAGGAGTTTGATGTGCCATCTCTTCTTCAATAAGTTTGTCAGCAATAAGTGAACGCAGTTGCGCAGCTGTGAGAGTGCGTTTATAGGGAATGCCAATGGAACGAGCAATTTGCCAACAACGCTGTAGGGACAATTTAGGTAGGTTATGCAAAGTATATGCCGACACCAGGCGTCTGACTCGTCTAGGTGGCATAAGTTATTCGCTATGCACAGTACGAATACCCCAACGTAACACGTTAATTTGCAGAACACGCTTAGCTATGCACAGTACGATTGCAGAATACGCATACAAGCAAAGCCGACTGCACACAAGATTGACCGTAGCGAAGCGAGCACACTGAACAAGCTAGTAGCGAGCTGTTGAACGATCACACAATAGCAAGGCTGATCATAAGCAACTGACACGCAAAATTTGTAAAGCGAAGCGAGACAGCAAGCTACACAATGTTCCTGCTACAAGCTTCACCCTAAGCTCAACCGTTTCTCTAAGTCCAGCTCCAGCTCTCGGACAGGCTACCCATATTACAACCCAGGATTTCAAAGGCCTGTTATCCCAGGTGTAATGGGAGCAAAAGAAACACAGCAGAAAAAGTTTAGACTTATATTATCCTTCACCAATTTAGAACAGCAATATGTACACTATGTACAGTAATAAGTATAGTGCACGTCACGGTAAGCAAGGCAGAAATAGAAGCCACAAGATAGCAGACCGTGCTTCAACCAGCTCTAGAATGGGAATGACAAGGGCAGACAGGAGAGCGGTATCCACATAACCTCTGCGATTGCCAATCCCACCTTCTTATTGGCTAGAACCTGGTCACTAGTTGAACGATGGGGCCCCATCATCAACTCTTAGCAACCTGGTTCGCTGGTTGGGGGAGATAGCCTGTAAATGAGGGTGTGTCCATGCGCCGAATAAAGGTTACGTACTCTTTGCATGCCACAGTTGTATCACTGATCTCGTAGTGTTGTACCACTGATCTCGTAGTGTTGTACCACTGATCTCGTGTTGTACCACTGATCTCATAGTGTACCACTGATCTCGTAGTGTTGTACCACTGATCTCGTAGTGTACCACTGATCTCGTAGTGTTGTACCACTGATCTCGTAGTGTACCACTGATCTCGTAGTGTTGTACCACTGATCTCGTAGTGTTGTACCACTGATCTCGTAGTGTACCACTGATCTCGTAGTGTTGTACCACTGATCTCGTAGTGTACCACTGATCTCGTAGTGTTGTACCACTGATCTCGTAGTGTTGTACCACTGATCAAGTAGTGTTGTATCACTGATCTCGTAGTGTTGTACCACTGATCTCGTAGTGTTGTACCACTGATCTCGTAGTGTTGTACCACTGATCTCGTAGTGTTGTATCACTGATCTCGTAGTGTTGTACCACTGATCTCGTAGTGTTGTACCACTGATCTCGTAGTGTTGTACCACTGATCTCGTAGTGTACCACTGATCTCGTAGTGTTGTACCACTGATCTCGTAGTGTTGTACCACTGATCTCGTAGTGTTGTATCACTGATCTCGTAGTGTTGTACCACTGATCTCGTAGTGTTGTACTACTGATCTTGTAGTGTTGTATCACTGATCTCGTAGTGTTGTACTACTGATCTCGTAGTGTTGTACCACTGATCTCGTAGTGTTGTACTACTGATCTCGTAGTGTTGTACCACTGATCTCGTAGTGTTGTACCACTGATCTCGTAGTGTTGTACCACTGATCTCGTAGTGTTGTACTACTGATCTCGTAGTGTTGTACCACTGATCTCGTAGTGTTGTATCACTGATCTCGTAGTGTTGTACCACTGATCTCGTAGTGTTGTACCACTGATCTCGTAGTGTTGTACCACTGATCTCGTAGTGTTGTACCACTGATCTCGTAGTGTTGTACCACTGATCTCGTAGTTTTGTACTACTGATCTCGTAGTGTTGTACCACTGATCTCGTAGTGTTGTACCACTGATCTCGTAGTGTTGTACCACTGATCTCGTAGTGTTGTACCACTGATCTCGTAGTGTACCACTGATCTCGTAGTGTTGTACCACTGATCTCGTAGTGTTGTACCACTAATCTAGTAGTGTTGTACCACTGATCTCGTAGTGTTGTACCACTGATCAAGTAGTGTTGTACCACTGATCTCGTAGTGTTGTACCACTGATCTCGTAGTGTTGTACCACTGATCTCGTAGTGTTGTACCACTGATCAAGTAGTGTATCACTGATCTCGTAGTGTTGTACCACTGATCTCGTAGTGTTGTACCACTGATCTCGTAGTGTTGTACCACTGATCTAGTAGTGTTGTACCACTGATCTCGTAGTGTTGTACCACTGATCTAGTAGTGTTGTACCACTGATCTAGTAGTGTTGTACCACTGATCTAGTAGTGTTGTACCACTGAACTAGTAGTATTGTACCACTTTTCTCATAGTGTTGTACCACTGATATCATAGTGTTGTACCACTGATCTCGTAGTGTTGTACCACTTTTCTCATCGTGTTGTACCACTGGTCTCGTAGTGTTGTACCACTGATATCATAGTGTTGTACCACTGATCTCGTAGTGTTGTACCACTTTTCTCATCGTGTTGTACCACTGGTCTCGTAGTGTTGTACCACTGATCTCATAGTGTTGTACCACTGATCTCGTAGTGTTGTACCACTTTTCTCATCGTGTTGTACCACCGATCTCGTAGTATTGTACTACTGATCTCGTAGTGTTGTACCACTGATCTCGTAGTGTTGTACCACTGATCTTGTACTATTGTACTACTGATCTCGTAGTGTTGTACCACTGGTCTCGTAGTGTTGTACCACTGATCTCGTAGTGTTGTACCATTGATCTCGTAGTGTTGTTCCACTGATCTCGTAGTATTGTACTACTGATCTCGTAGTGTTGTACCACTGGTCTCGTAGTGTTGTACCACTGATCTCGTAGTGTTGTACTACTGATCTCATAGTGTTGAACCACTGGTCTCATAGTGTTGAACCACTGATCTCGTACTATTGTACTACTGATCTCATAGTGTTGAACCACTGGTCTGGTAGTGTTGTACCACTGATCTCGTACTATTGTACTACTGATCTCATAGTGTTGAACCACTGGTCTCGTAGTGTTGTACCACTGATCTCGTAGTGTTGTACCACTGGTCTCGTAGTGTTGTACCACTGATCTCGTAGTGTTGTACCATTGATCTCGTAGTGTTGTACCACTGATGTCGTACTATTGTACTACTGATCTCGTAGTGTTGAACCACTGGTCTCATAGTGTTGTACCACTGATCTCGTACTATTGTACTACTAATCTCGTAGTGTTGTACCACTGATCTCGTAGTGTTGTACTACTGATCTCGTAGTGTTGTACCACTGGTCTCATAGTGTTTACCTGGAGTTTACCTGGAGAGAGTTCCGGGGGTCAACGCCCCCGCGGCCCGGTCTGTGACCAGGCCTCCTGGTGGATCAGAGCCTGATCAACCAGGCTGTTACTGCTGGCTTCACGCAAACCAACGTACGAGCCACAGCCCGGCTGGTCAGGAACCGACTTTAGGTGCTTGTCCAGTGCCAGCTTGAAGACTGCCAGGGGTCTGTTGGTAATCCCCCTTATGTATGCTGGGAGGCAGTTGAACAGTCTCGGGCCCCTGACACTTATTGTACGGTCTCTTAACGTGCTAGTGACACCCCTGCTTTTCATTGGGGGGATGTTGCATCGTCTGCCAAGTCTTTTGCTTTCGTAGTGAGTGATTTTCGTGTGCAAGTTCGGTACTAGTCCCTCTAGGATTTTCCAGGTGTATATAATCATGTATCTCTCCCGCCTGCGTTCCAGGGAATACAGGTTTAGGAACCTCAAGCGCTCCCAGTAATTGAGGTGTTTTATCTCCGTTATGCGCGCCGTGAAGGTTCTCTGTACATTTTCTAGGTCAGCAATTTCACCTGCCTTGAAAGGTGCTGTTAGTGTGCAGCAATATTCCAGCCTAGATAGAACAAGTGACCTGAGGAGTGTCATAATGGGCTTGGCATCCCTAGTTTCGAAGGTTCTCATTATCCATCCTGTCATTTTTCTAGCAGTTGCGATTGATAACAATGTTATGGTCCTTGAAGGTGAGATCCTCCGACATAATCACTCCCAGGTCTTTGACGTTGGTGTTTCGCTCTATTTTGTGGCCAGAATTTGTTTTGTACTCTGATGAAGATTTAATTTCCTCGTGTTTACCATATCTGAGTAATTGAAATTTCTCATCGTTGAACTTCATAGTGTTGTACCACTGGTCTCATAGTGTTGTACCACTGGTTTTGCGGTGTTGTACCACTGGTCTCTTAGTGTTGTACCACTGGTTTCGTAGTGTTCCACTGGTTTCGTGTTGTACCACTGGTCTCATAGTGTTGTATCACTGGTTTCGTAGTGTTGTACCAGTGGTCTCGTAGTGTTGTACCACTGGTTTCGTAGTGTTGTACCAATGGTCTCGTACTGTTGTACCACTGGTTTCGTAGTATTGTACCACTGGTCTCGTGTTGTACCACAGGTTTTGTAGTGCTGTACAACTGGTTTCGTAGTATTGTACGAGTGGTCTCGTAGTGTTGTACCACTGGTTTCGTAGTGTTGTATCACTGGTCTCGTACTGTGGTGCCAATGGTTTCGTAGTGTTGTACCACTGGTTTTGTAGTGTTGTACCACTGATCTCGTAGTGTTGTGCCACTGGTCTCATAGTGTTGTACCACTGGTCTCGTAGTGTTGTACCACTGGTCTTGTAGTGTTGTACCACTGATCTCGTAGTGTCGTACCACTTTTCTCAGTGTTGTACCACTGGTTTTAGTGTTGTACCACTGATCTCGTAGTGTTGTGACACTTTTCTCGTAGTGTTGTACCACTAGTCTTATAGTGTTGTACCACTGGTCTCATAGTGTTGTACCACTTCTCATAGTGTTGTACCACTGGTCTCGTAGTGTTGTACCACTGGTTTCTTAGTGTTGTACCACTGGTTTCGTAGTGTTGTACCACTGGTCTCGTGTTGTACCATTGATCTAGTAGTGTTGTACCACTGGTCTCGTAGTGTTGTACCACTGGTTTCACAGTGTTGTACCACATGTTTCGTAGTGTTGTACCACTGGTTTCGTAGTGTTGTACCACTGGTTTCGTAGTGTTGTACCACTGGTTTCGTAGTGTTGTAACAGTGGTCTCGTAGTGTTGTACCACTGGTCTCATAGTGTTGTACCACTAGTTTCGTAATGTACCACTGATCTCGTAGTGTTGTACCACTTGTCTCGTGTTGTACTACTGGTCTCATAGTGTTGTACCACTGGTCTCGTAGTGTTGTACCACTGGTCTCGTAGTGTTGTACCACTGGTCTCATAGTGTTGTACCACTGGTCTCGTAGTGTTGTACCACTGGTCTCGTAGTGTTGTACTACTGGGCTCGTAGTGTTGTTCCACTGGTCTCATGGTGTTGTACCACTGGTCTCGTAGTGTTGTGCCACTGGTCTCGTAGTGTTGTACCACTGGTCTCATAGTGTTGTACCACTGGTCTCGTAGTGTTGTACCACTGGTCTCGTAGTGTTGTATCACTGGTCTCATAGTGTTGTACCACTAGTTTAGTAGTGTTGTACCACTGTTCTCGTAGTGTTGTACCACTGGTCTCATAATGTTGTACCACTGGTCTCATAGTGTTGTACCACTGATCTCATAGTGTTGTACCACTAGTTTCGTAGTGTTGTACCACTGATCTCGTAGTGTTGTACCACTGGTCTCGTAGTGTTGTACCACTGGTCTCATAGTGTTGTACCACTAGTTTCGTAATGTACCACTGATCTCGTAGTGTACCACTTGTTTCGTGTTGTACCACTGGTCTCATAGTGTTGTACCACTGGTCTCGTAGTGTTGTACCACTGGTCTCGTAGTGTTGTACTACTTGGCTCGTAGTGTTGTTCCACTGGTCTCATAGTGTTGTACCACTGGTCTCATAGTTTTGTACCACTGGTCTCGTAGTGTTGTGCCACTGGTCTCGTAGTGTTGTACCACTGGTCTCATAGTGTTGTTCCACTGGTCTCGTAGTGTTGTACCACTGGTCTCATAGTGTTGTACCATTGGTCTCGTAGTGTACCACTTGTCTCATAGTGTTGTACCACTGGTCTCGTAGTGTTGTACCACTGGTCTCGTAGCGTTGTACCACTGGTCTCATAGTGTTGTACCACTGGTCTCGTAGTGTTGTACCACTGGTCTCATAGTGTTGTACCACTGGTCTCGTAGTGTTGTACCACTGGTCTCGTAGTGTTGTACCACTGGTCTCGTAGTGTTGTACCACTGGTCTCGTAGTGTTTTACCACTGGCCTCGTAGTGTACCACTGGTCTCGTAGTGTTGTACCACTGGTCTCATAGTGTTGTACCACTGGTCTCGTAGTGTTGTACCACTGGTCTCGTAGTGTTGTACCACTGGTGTCATAGTGTTGTACCACTGGTCTCATAGTGTTGTACCACTGGTCTCGTAGTGTTGTACCACTGGTCTCGTAGTGTTGTACCACTGGTCTCGTAGTGTTGTACCACTGATCTCGTAGTGTTGTACCACTGGTCTCAGTGTTGTACCACTGGCCTCGTAGTGTACCACTGGTCTCGTAGTGTTGTACCACTGGTCTCATAGTGTTGTACCACTGGTCTCATAGTGTTGTACCACTGGTCTTGTAGTGTTGTACCACTGGTCTCGTAGTGTTGTACCACTGGCCTCGTAGTGTACCACTGGTCTCGTAGTGTTGTACCACTGGTTTCATAGTGTTGTACCACTGGTCTCAGTGTTGTACCACTGGTCTCGTAGTGTTGTACCACTGGTCTCATAGTGTTGTACCACTGGTCTCGTAGTTTTGTACCACTGATCTCGTAGTGTTGTATCCCTGGTCTCATAGTGTTGTTCCACTGGTCTCATGGTGTTGTACCACTGGTCTCGTAGTGTTGTGCCACTGGTCTCGTAGTGTTGTACCACTGGTCTCATAGTGTTGTACCACTGGTCTCGTAGTGTTGTACCAATGGTCTCGTAGTGTTGTATCACTGGTCTCATAGTGTTGTACCACTAGTTTAGTAGTGTTGTACCACTGTTCTCGTAGTGTTGTACCACTGGTCTCATAATGTTGTACCACTGGTCTCATAGTGTTGTACAACTGATCTCATAGTGTTGTACCACTAGTTTCGTAGTGTTGTACCACTGATCTCGTAGTGTTGTACCACTGGTCTCGTAGTGTTGTACCACTGGTCTTATAGTGTTGTACCACTGGTCTCATAGTGTTGTACCACTAGTTTCGTAATGTACCACTGATCTCGTAGTGTACCACTTGTTTCGTGTTGTACTACTGGTCTCATAGTGTTGTTCCACTGGTCTCGTAGTGTTGTACCACTGGTCTCGTAGTGTTGTACCACTGGTCTCATAGTGTTGTACCACTGGTCTCGTAGTGTTGTACCACTGGTCTCGTAGTGTTGTACTACTTGGCTCGTAGTGTTGTTCCACTGGTCTCATAGTGTTGTACCACTGGTCTCATAGTGTTGTACCACTGGTCTCGTGGTGTTGTGCCACTGGTCTCGTAGTGTTGTACCACTGGTTTCATAGTGTTGTACCACTGGTCTCATAGTGTTGTACCATTGGTCTCGTAGTGTACCACTGGTCTCATAGTGTTGTACCACTGGTCTCGTAGTGTTGTACCACTGGTCTCGTAGTGTTGTACCACTGGTCTCATAGTGTTTTACCACTGGTCTCGTAGTGTTGTACCACTGGTCTCGTAGTGTTGTACCCCTGGTCTCGTAGTGTTGTACAACTGGTCTCGTAGTGTTGTACCACTGGTCTCGTAGTGTTTTACCACTGGCCTCGTAGTGTACCACTGGTCTCGTAGTGTTGTACCACTGGTCTCATAGTGTTGTACCACTGGTCTCATAGTGTTGTACCACTGGTCTCGTATTGTTGTACCACTGGTCTCGTAGTGTTGTACCACTTGTGTCATAGTGTTGTACCACTGGTCTCATAGTGTTGTACCACTGGTCTCGTAGTGTTGTACCACTGGTCTCGTAGTGTTGTACCACTGGTCTCGTAGTGTTGTACCACTGGTCTCGTAGTGTTGTACCACTGATCTCGTAGTGTTGTACCACTGGTCTCGTAGTGTTGTACCACTGGTCTCGTAGTGTTGTACCACTGGTGTCATAGTGTTATACCACTGGTCTCATAGTGTACCACTGGTCTCGTAGTGTTGTACCACTGGTCTCGTAGTGTTGTACCACTGGTCTCGTAGTGTTGTACCACTGGTCTCGTAGTGTTGTACCACTGATCTCGTAGTGTTGTACCACTGGTCTCAGTGTTGTACCACTGGCCTCGTAGTGTACCACTGGTCTCGTAGTGTTGTACCACTGGTCTCATAGTGTTGTACCACTGGTCTCATAGTGTTGTACCACTGGTCTTGTAGTGTTGTACCACTGGTCTCGTAGTGTTGTACCACTGGCCTCGTAGTGTACCACTGGTCTCGTAGTGTTGTACCACTGGTCTCATAGTGTTGTACCACTGGTCTCAGTGTTGTACCACTGGTCTCATAGTGTTGTACCACTGGTCTCGTAGTGTTGTACCACTGGTCTCGTAGTGTTGTACCACTGGTCTCGTAGTGTTGTACCACTGGTCTCAGTGTTGTACCACTGGTCTCGTAGTGTTGTGCCACTGGTCTCGTAGTGTTGTACCACTGGTCTCATAGTGTTGTACCACTGGTCTCGTAGTGTTGTACCACTGGTCTCGTAGTGTTGTACCACTGATCTCGTAGTGTTGTACCACTGGTCTCGTATTGTTGTACCACTGGTCTCGTAGTGTTGTACCACTGGTGTCATAGTGTTGTACCACTGGTCTCATAGTGTTGTACCACTGGTCTCGTAGTTTTGTACCACTGGTCTCGTAGTGTTGTACCACTGGTCTCGTAGTGTTGTACCACTGGTCTCGTAGTGTTGTACCACTGATCTCGTAGTGTTGTACCACTGGTCTCAGTGTTGTACCACTGGCCTCGTAGTGTACCACTGGTCTCGTAGTGTTGTACCACTGGTCTCATAGTGTTGTACCACTGGTCTCATAGTGTTGTACCACTGGTCTTGTAGTGTTGTACCACTGGTCTCGTAGTGTTGTACCACTGGCCTCGTAGTGTACCACTGGTCTCGTAGTGTTGTACCACTGGTCTCATAGTGTTGTACCACTGGTCTCATTGTACCACTGGTCTCATAGTGTTGTACCACTGGTCTCGTAGTGTTGTACCACTGGTCTCGTAGTGTTGTACCACTGGTCTCAGTGTTGTACCACTGGTCTCGTAGTGTTGTGCCACTGGTCTCGTAGTGTTGTACCACTGGTCTCGTAGTGTTGTACCACTGGTCTCGTAGTGTTGTACCACTGGTCTCGTAGTGTTGTACCACTGGTCTCATAGTGTTGTACCACTGGTCTCATAGTGTTGTACCACTGGTCTCATAGTGTTGTACCACTGGTCTCATAGTGTTGTACCACTGGTCTCGTAGTGTTGTACCACTGGTCTCATAGCGTTGTACCACTGGTCTCGTAGTGTTGTACCACTGGTCTCGTAGTGTTGTACTACTGGTCTCATAGTGTTGTACCACTGGTCTCGTAGTGTTGTACCACTGGTCTTGCAGTTGATAATTGAGACACCTGTGTAGTATTTGGAAATCTTTATTCTTTAACTGTTTTGCCAGCTGGCGGCTTCTTCAGTCCGATACGGAGAAGAATGGTGGACCATAAGGAGAGGGGTTTGAGGTACTGAGTCCCTCAGCCTTGAGTCGATGGGCTCATTCATCAGCCTTGATAAAAGTACAGCATATCTGTGTAGAATAGCATATATATACTGCAGATAAATGAGGTGAAGTAGTGGTAGGTAGAGTCATCAGTCGAAAAACCCACTAGTTTAAGTAGGTCATGTGTTTAGGTCAGGAAAGCTTTGAGTAAGTAAATAAGTTTATTCAGGTATACACAAATACAGTTACATAGAATTATCATACATAGCAGCATATGTGTAGAGAACCTGGGATAACCCAAAAAAGTCAGATAGAGTGACTTATTTCCATTGGGGTCCTTTTACCTTATTATTATAATATAAAGGTTATAATATTTTCTTATTATTCTATAATGAAGATAACATCTTATTATCATACTAAAAAGACTATCTACTACACGAGGGTCATTAAGACTATCTACAATACGAGGGTCATTACTAGGAATAAGGTAAAATTTACACGTATGTTAGCTAAAAAATAGAAAATCATTCCCCTCCCTTTCTGTAGCTACATTCATCAGACACCTTTTGGCACTCTTCTTGAACTGGTTCATGCTATGACTGGCTTTGACATGTGCGGGTAGTCTGTTCCATTCCTTTATTGCTGTACAATAAAAGGTGTTTGAAGCCTGGCCAATGACTGTGGGTACTACAAAGTTGTGCTCTCTCCCCCTAGTACTATGATTGCTTTGGTTCCCAACCTTGACAAAATTGACAGCAAGATATTCTGGACACTTTGTGAGCAATTTTATAAACATGATTTAGCTTCAGTTGTTTTACTCTGTCTTCAACATTCAGCATATCCAACTGCTGTAATTCATTCTGGCCTACATGTTCTCTTGGTCCCAGCCCCAGGATGAATCTTACGATTTTGTTCTGGGTGATTTGCAGTCTATCTTTCAGTTTTTTTGTCAAGGCAGAGTACCATGAAGAGCAAGCGTAATCCATATGGCATTGTATAAGGGCTAGACATAGGGTCCTGTGAGCCTCAGTAGGTAGACTCTGTGCTTGTCTATACAGGAACTTCAGTCTGGCATTCGCTTTCTTTACTACACTGTTCCCTATCAATTCTCCTGACATGCATGAGTCAAAGGGGATTCCCAAATATTTTACTGATGAAACCAAAGTGATGGGCTCCCCATTACACTGGACATTAAAATTATTTACCCTTCTCAGTTCATGTTTCGTGCCGAAGAGAATGGTTTCAGTTTTCCCGAGGTGTAATGATAGTTTGTTGTCTACTAACCATTTGCTGCAGGACTGCAGTTCCAGTGTTAAAATATTACCTATATCTTGTGGGTCTTTACCTGACACTAACAGAGCACTGTCATCTGCATACAATAGGAGTTTGCACTTGACACTGATAGACATGTCATTGACATAACATAAGAATAATAAGGGACCCAGAATACTACCTTGGGGAACTCCACATGCTATCGGCAGGGGTTCTGATTCTGTTTTGTTGATTTTGACAATTTGTCTCCTGTTGCTAAGGTATGACTTAAACCAGTCTACAGAACCTATACCGATAGCTTGAAGTTTCTTACATAATATATTGTGGTTGATAGTATCGAAGGCCTTTTGCAGGTCTAAGGTTACCATACCTATGAGATTCCCCTTTGACATTTCAGTTCTCAGGTAATCCATCATATTAATTAGGGAGGTGTCGGTTGAGTAAGATCTTCTAAATCCCGATTGCTAGCTATGGAGAATGTTGTTGTCATTAGGTACTTAACTACTTGAGAGTACACCGCCCTTTCTAGAATTTTGGATATTATACTGAGTATACTAACAGGCCTATAGTTGCTTACATCAGACCTACTATTTTTCTTGAAGATAGGAGTAACTCTGGCCTCCTTGAACCCATCCGGTACGGTATTAGTGGTGATTGATAGATTTATTATGTGAGCAATAGGGATTGACAGTTCAGAAGCACCATCTTTTAGGAACTTAGATGGGATGTTATCAGGGCCAGTGCTCTTAGTTGGGTTTAACCTGCTTAGTTCTTTTTGAATAAAGTCATGAGATACACTTATTAGTTGACAACTGTTTGGGGTTACCCCTTTATTGATATAGTATGTTTGAAACTTATCAGAGTCTGTGTTAAAGGTATTTGATGCAGCTGGTAGTTTACTTACTAGTGTTGATGCAACAGATGTGTAGTAGGAATTAAAGCAATTTGCCACCTTAGATGTTTCGTGGCATACCTCATTATCGATAGTGAGTACTATGTTAGACCTATCTACTGGCTTATGGCTATACCCCAACTGTTTTAGTTGTTGCCAGAGCTTTCTGGGGTTATGCTTATACTCTTCAATTTTTGAGCAATAGTGCTTTGCCTTTGCTCCTTTTATAAGTCTCTGCACTCTGTTCCTCACCCTTTGGAATTCATTTAGTGCTGCAATATCCTGTCTGTTTGCTTTAAATCTTTTTAGCAGCTGGTCTCTGAATTTCATATTATCTAATATCTCAGTAGTCATCCAGGGTTCAGTTCTTCGTTTAATCCTAACCTCTTTAACTGGTGCAATATTATCAAGGATGGTAGTGAACATTGTTTTGAATTTTTCCCAGGCATCGTTTACGTCCGTGCAACTTGTTATCTCTGTCCAGTCACAATTGTGTAGCCTATTTACCAGTGTTTCTTTACTGTAGTTTCTAGTTGACCTCATTTTTATTGTCCTGTGTAGGCCTATCCTATCCCTAGTGATTTTCCTAGTGCAGTAAATGATGAAATGATCACTAAGACCTGTGGTAATGACGCCTGACTGACTAATGTTCTCAGAGCGGTTACAAAGTATGTGGTCAATTAGGGTGGCTGAGAACTGTGTGATCCGGGTTGGTGTATTAATTAGTTGAGTGTAACTATTTAAACCTAGAATTTGCTTATACCTTTTGCATAGCCCGTTATTTTGCTGCTGAAAACAGATATTGAAGTCGCCCAGTATTATTGTCTCGCAATTGTTTTCAAGTCCGGACAATACTCTGGAAAAGTCTTCTAAGAACTGGTCCTGGGTAGGAGGGCGGTAACTAGTTCCTACTAAGATGGGTTTGGTCTTGGGAAGCAGCACTTCAAACCATAGAATCTCCAGTTTATTGTTATTTAAATCAGGTCTTGGGTTGTAAGCTAAGTCATTTCTAATGTAGGCACATACTCCACCACCCTTTCTGTTCCTATCTAAGCGTTTTATATTGTAACCTTCTATTTTGACCTTGTCGTCAGTCACCGTATCATCCAACCAGGATTCAGAGATGGTTATAACTGCCGACCTAATTTTGTTAGCTAGAATCCTAATCTCTGCCAATTTAGGAAGAAGTGATCTTGCGTTGACATGAATAAAGTGAAGGCCTGTTTTCATAAAACAATTATAATCATCAATATATGGCAATGGGTCATATGTATTAAAATTAGGTAAATCAATGTCATCA
The DNA here is from genome assembly GCF_038502225.1 of Cherax quadricarinatus. Taxonomy (NCBI): domain Eukaryota; kingdom Metazoa; phylum Arthropoda; class Malacostraca; order Decapoda; family Parastacidae; genus Cherax; species Cherax quadricarinatus. The sequence continues at coordinate 31,659,452 of NC_091314.1, read as the reverse complement.
TTGCTAAAGGGTAACTGTGCCAAAGTGCATTTGTTACACACAAAGTGAATTCTGGCACCGTTACTATAATTGTACATACATCCATCATGCACCCACCCCTTACACATTTTACATAAGGTGCCTTTTCTGTTTTTAATGCATACTTTAGTACAGTGTATGCACCTGTTTGGTAGTGTTTGAGATAATAATGGCTGTATTGTCTCACATTGACCTATGTATGCATTACATATGGAGTTAAAGTTATCATTCCTAGCTACTAAACCATCATTATCACCGTCATTTATCTGTCTGTTTTGCCTCTGCACAATAGTTTGAGGTCCTGGTTTAATTTGGATATCACCACTTAAGAGCGCTACAATAAGAGCTGTGTGCCACTGTTTTTGTTTGGGTATGCGGTGTTGCCATATCTTGCAGCGATAGTGACATTTACTTTTCTGGTAGGATGGCAACTGTTGGGCTTTTACTGTCCAGGGCGCTATTCCATTCGCCTTTTCCAGCCCCCATGACTGATTTCTTTCTTCATGGAATTGAAGGAGAAAGATAAATATAATTATGGCAACCTGTACCCCTCTAATGCCTGCCATTTTCACTCTTCGCTCTTTTACTCATATACAGTAATATTTATTTCTCTTTTCCAGTCCCTAGTACACTTAGTATCTGCTCTAGCAATCATCACTGAATTACTAGTAAATTTTCTTCTTCAAAACCCTCTTCACTGCTCACTTTTCCCTTAACTTCACAAACCCCTTTCAGTTAACCCCTTATTACACACTCCCCTTCCCGCCTCACTTCACAGTCCGGTTTCACCTATTAACTTCTAACTCCGTTCCATTCTGGTAGACCAGAAAGGTTTAATCAATGGTTTTATCCTTCCAAATCCCCTCAATTCCATTTATCGGGAGTTGTGTCGTGTTGTTGACTGCCTGACCTGTTCTGCTGTCTCAGCCATTTTTAAAACACTGAGGGAAGTAAACGCCACTTACAACCTGACTTTCCTTGAGTTTATAGATATATTTGGCGTTTTCTCCTATGATTCTCTCACTGTACACTGGTCAGCTGAATATAGGTCAGCTACTAAAACATTAACATTGGCTGTTTAATTATTCACTTATTTCCCACGACTGGCACTGAGGGATAACCGAGCTATAACCATGGAGTTTTGTATTGTTGATTTGATGTCTCCTGTGTTTCCCTCTTGTTAGCACTGGTACAGGTGATATGATGGTGGTACAGATATGATGCTACTGTCAGTACAGATGAACGTCAGTATAAATGAGAATTTCACTTCCCTAGTTGTACGTCTGGCAGTAGCTGGTGTTTAGATGCTGGTCAGCCATGTTTAAATGCTCAATTCTTTCCCTCGTTTGGCACTGAGGGGAAAAAAGTCCTACAGACCTGTCATTTCCTTGGAGTTTTGTTGATCAGGTTTTCTGCCATGTTGTCTTCCTGTTGAACACTGGTGCAGTTGATACTGAGGTCAGTTATTTCATTGTAGTGGAAAACGTCTCATGTCTGGTTCACGTCTGCCAGCAGGTCTGGTACTTGAATGCCGGTCCCTCTTTTGTCATATTTAGTCCATTTCATTGTCGTCACCATCAGTTTTCATGTCACTATAGGTTCCTTGCATGTTGTTGCAGTGGTATATACTTGCAATTTGGCCATCACTGGAGTTCGGATAGGCCCAGGGGACGGCAAGATATGGGAGCAGCCTTGTTGCTGCTTGCTGCGGCTGCAGCTACTGTCAGCAATGTTATAGTGTTATAGTGTATATTACAGTGGCACCCTAGTATATAGATAATAAATGCTAGTGTCATTTAAAACAGGTGTAATTGTAACTGAAGTGATAGGCCTAAAGAGGCAGGTGCCAGAAGTCGCCAGAAACTTACCACACAGGTCAGCTGTTTTAATAATCTTCCTGGCCTGCTAGTGTACCTCGATATAATCTAGTGATACCAGTGAATAGGAGAATACAGTGTTGTGGTAGCAACTAACCAGTAATATAATGGTACTTAGTGGAGTGGAGTGACTTTCATTAGTTTTTTCTCCATTCTTAAAATACTAGATGTATACAGTTGAGGCCTCGACCAGTCATCATTGTAGGAGATGCCAGCAATCACCGGTTCTTCAACACGCAAGTTATACTTTTGTATCAGTCTAATCACATATTATTCAGTTAAATAATTTCCAGTAGTTCCTTCATGTGTTAGCCCAAATCACCGACCAGATATGTTTTAAATAAGTGACCCACTGATCAGATCCGACTGGTTCCGAACCCTTGACTGGTCCGAACCCTTGACCGGTTTCAAACGGATTCGTTGGACAATAAAGCAGACTGTAAACAGACAGGGTTTTAGGTGCCCTTATCAAACACAAACAATAAATATAAAACAGAAACATACACTGGTAAGCTGTCCTAATATACAAGTACAGTTAGAAATAGAAATACAAATAGCCAGATCTTCACTTTAACCCTTTCAGGGTCCAAGGCCCAAATCTGGAGTCACGCACCAGTGTCCAAGAATTTAAAAAAAAAAAATTTGTTATTTTTTCTTATGAAATCATAGAGAATCTTTTTGTGAAGGTAATAAAACAAAAAGTACGAAATTTGGTGGAAAATTGACGAAATTATGCTCTCGCGAATTTTGATGTGTCAGCGATATTTACGAATCGGCGATTTTGCCGACTTTGACTCCAATTTTAGGCCAATTACATTATTCCAATCAACCAAATTCTTAGCTATTTCACTAGTATTACTTCTATTCTATCGATTGAGCACAAGAAATCGCCAAGTCAACTGTTTCAACTACAAAATAAAGTGATCGGAAATTGTTAATTTGGCCAATTTAACACAAAGTTCAAAATATTCCAATTTCAAAATAGGGTCCAGAATGAACAATGTAGGCATTCCTGGCACTAAACTAACATTTCCTCTGTTCATTAGTTATGTTTTGAGGCTTTACAAATAAATTCCATTTTGATTTTTTATTCACATAATGAATTTTTATTCACACCGAAAAATAGAAGATTTACTGTTATGCAATACTGTAATAATTGTATAAATATCATCACCATATTTGTGAATGTATATTAGACCCACCAGCTGACGTGTATTAGACGTGTGAGGTCGTTTGTTTACTCTTGAATATCGGCAAAAATTTAACATTTCTGCTACTTTGAGCTCAGTTTCAAGCCATTTCCAGTGCTAAAACCAATCAAAATCATCTCTATTTCTGTAATATGTCTTCCATTCTATCAAATGAGACCAAGAAATCGCAAATACAACTATAAAAAACATACGAAAAAAAACTGCAAAGTTGCTGTTTTAATCGAAAAATCATGATTTCATTTTTTTTCTCTCATTATACACAGTGTGCTGCAGGATCTGTTTTATGTGGTGCACACATACCACATAGATGTATTCTCTCATATCTAGGCCCAAATGTACCACTCACAGTTTATCAGAGTGAGCTGAGCTCATGGCGTAGATCTACGGTTTGGACCCTGAACGTAAAGCCGTAGATCTACGGGACGGACCCTGAAAGGGTTAAGGAGGTTATTAATAGAATATTCAAGGGGTTACTAGTTGAATTACAGTAGATCAACCATTCAGATCACATTATGAAGCTCTTTGTAGTCTGCAGTAAATCAAACAAATGTGCTTCCACATGGATTACTTGCCATTTTTCTGAAAATTGGTGTCATGCCCCTTGTGCAGATATCCAAGAACTATCTAAAAGCAGTATTAAATCAGGGAAGCATTTTTAGGTATGCCCAAATGAGATCAATCTGTGGACTAAAATCACATTAAGCCTGGCCACTACAATATCAGTCAGTCTGTTCACATTGCACGTTGCTCCATAAACATACTTATTTATGTTCATGTTATCATAGTGGGTTATAGATCTACTCAGGCTTCTAACTGCATTCCTATAACAATAATTTTTATTATTTACTTCTCTCCTAATATTATTCCTAATGCTAGACACAGTTATACCAAAGTTGTATTCTACATTCTCCTTCTGAGTACTCTTCTTGGCTAACATATCAACTTTATCATGAAGGAGTAATCCAATGTGTGATGGGATCCATAGCAATTGTACATTAATTCCTTTGTCCCTAATTTTTGAGTATCTATACCTGGCTTCTCCAATGAGCATGTTGTTGGAGTCATTATATGAGTCAAGAGCCTTCAATGATGACATAGAATCAGTAATGATGATAGAGTCAAGCTCAGTGTCATAGGTTAGCTTTAGTGCCATTAGGATTGCAAACAATTCAGTTTGAAGTGTAAACGCCCAGTTGTTAATTCTTATGCCTAACTCAACAAATTTATTATCGTTCTTAACTAGGGAGGTGGCAACAAGAGCAGATGCAGCCCTGCCAGAAGACTCCTGTTTAGATCCATCAGTGTATATAACTTGTGATAACTTATTACTACCAGCTAGGTGAGAAATTTCTTCTTGAGCAGTTGCTCTAACAAGTTATTTAAGGAAGGGATTACTAGCAATGAGCTTCTTGGGAGGGACTTGCAGGTATGTGATATTAAATGAACACATCTTCCACGGAGGGGTGAAATGCTCTTGTTGCCTACAGTGATACAGTTCATGCAGGTTATAAAACTTAATGCAATTGCACATTTTCACAATCCATTTAGATCTGTGTGTATTTACCTCTAGACACTTGGTAAGATTCATTGTGACAGTGGTTTGTTTCTCAACATTCTAATACCGAGTACAGTGTTAATCTCAACAATCCTATCACTGATACTAGAAATACCAAGCTCCTTCCTCATGTTAAGAACTTTTGTAGATCTGGGACAGCCAAGAATAATCCTGAGAGCTTCATTTTGCATTAACTCCAAGGGTCGGAGAGAACTTTCTCTAGCTAATATCAACATGGGAGCAGCATAATCAATTAAGGACCTAACATAGGTTATGTACATCATTCTCACGATTCTCACATTAGCACCATAGTTGGGGTTGTAGCCAGCAACAGCTTTGAGAGCATTTAGCCTAGCTTTGCATTTCTTATTTACTTGTGGTATAGTGGATTTGTTAAAGGGTACGTCTACACCAAGATATCTGTAAGTTTTAACGTAGCTAATGATTTCACCCTGCAAATAGATGGGTGGGGGATGTCGTTTGCTTGTTAATATCTTTGTTTTAGAGGAAGATATTATGAGCCCTAGTCGATTACAAATTGCTTGAACTTCATTAAGAATGGTACTCATCTTCTTATGCCCTGTTGTATGGATCATGATATCATCAGCATAGCTTATAGCTATATGTTTAGGTGAGGCAGGTAGAGCATTTAGGAGAGCATTAATCAGAATATTAAATAGCATGGGACTAAGAACTCCTCCCTGCGGTGTACCTAAAGACATTTCTTTAGACTCACTCCTGAAGCCTTGGTAAAGGACAGAGGATACTCTATTTGACAGGTATCCTATTATCCAGCAGAGTAAGCTACCACCAATATTCATTTTGGCTAGTTCATGTAGTATAACGGTTCTATTCGCAATATCAAATGCAGATTTTAGATCAAGAAAAGTGGTAAAGCTAGTGCAGTGAGAAAGGTGGAAATACAGTTCTGCACACTTTTACCTTTCATGAACCCATAGAGGTAGGGCGGAAAGTTGGTGTCTGATTCTGTAGTACAGTCTGTTAAGTATCATTCTTTCAAAAGTTTTACAAAGACAACTAGTTAAGGAGATCGGTCTAAATGTATCAGGCTGTTGGGGCTTAGGGATAGGCACAATGAGACTATTGGTCCAAGAAGTAGGAAGAACACCCTCAATGTAACTGAGATTATACAGTGCCAACAAAGGGTTATCAAAGGGTTAGAGTTCTGAGAATATCATAGGTTGTACCATCCTCTCCAGGAGCAGTTGATCGACCTTTAGTTAATGTATTATCTAATTCATACTCGGTAAAGAGGCAATCACTCTCATCAATATTTTGGCTCATAAAATTAATCAGTTTCAACATTTCTTCAGAAGTACTCTCTAAATTTTTTCTAATATGAGATGGAAGGTTTTCATGCCTGGATGTTTTGGACCAGTCATTTATGAGGTCATTTGCTTTTTCAAGAGGAAAGGGATGAGCAACATTGCCGGTCTTTTTCCTGGTTATTTTATTTATACCTTTCCAAGCCAAACTTAAAGGGGTGGACCTATTTGTTAGTGGATTTAATCCACTGTTCCCATTCCTGTTGCCTAAGTTCTTGCTTTCTTTTCCTTGCATTTGTTAGTGCAGCTTGGAACGTTATGAGCAGGTCTTGGGTTCTACATTCATGGTATGCTTTACCAACCCTCCTAGCTGCATGTGCTAGATTGCATAGCTGTGGATCATTATAGTATTTACATTGGTTTTTATTGTTATTTATAGTGGAGGGTCTTTGTTTCCTATTCCTGCCCACTTGATCTGTGAGGACACTCTCAATAGTGGTAACTAAATCATCATTAAATTTTTGTGTGCCAATTGGCTCGTAATTCTTATACCATTGATCCAAGTGGTTAATAAAGTTGTCTCTGTGTTCTGGTTTGAGAATAAGTTTCCTCCTGTATTTAGCTCCTTGATTGCTGGAGATGTGATCAAGATTGACAGTTGTTAGTCTTGGGAAGTGATCAGATGGAAGATCATCAACTATGACAGAGTCATGCATCATATATGATGTATTAAATCCAAGACACAGATCTAGTATGCCACCATATATGTGAGTAGGCTCAGTAGTGCCCACAATTCGAACATTATCATGCTCATTTAGCAATTTCACTACTTTAGTTCCATTGGTGTTTGTTGGAATATTAGTGAGTGAAGAGTAATGATTTAAAACAGGCTATAGTACAGTGTTCATATCACTTAAGATTAATTCTATATATTTATCCATCAATCAACAGATATATGTTTGGACGGAAGAATGTCACTGCATGCAGGTTCCTTCTCATTGTGAGTGGTGTCACTCTCTTGCTAGTAGGTAAGTGCACTCTCACTTGGACGACACTGTCAACTGGATGACACACTCACCTGGACGACACATTCACCCGCATGACACTCTCACCTGCACAACGCTCTCACCTGGACGACACATTCACCGGGACGACACTCTCACCTGCACAACGCTTTCACCTGGACGACACTCTCACCTGCATGACACTCTCAACTGCACGACACTCTCACCTGCATGGCACTCTCAACTGCATGACACTCTCACCTGAATGACACTCTCTTAGACGACACTCTCACTTGGACGACACTCTCACCTGGACGACACTCTCACCTGCACAACGCTTTCACCTGGACGACACTCTCACCTGCATGGCACTCTCAACTGCATGACACTCTCACCTGAATGACACTCTCTTAGACGACACTCTCACTTGGACGACACTCTCACCTGGACGGCACTCTCACCTGGACGGCACTCTCACTTGGACGACACTCAACTGGACGACTCAGTCACCTGGACAACACTGTCACGTGGACGACACTTACCTGGACGACACTCACCTGGACGACACTCACCTTGACGACACATTTACCTGGACGACAATCTCACCTGGACAACACTCTCAAGTGGACGACACTCACCTGCATGACACTCTCACCTGGACGACACTCACCTGCATGACATTCTCAACTGGACGACACTCTCACCTGGACAACACTAACCTGGACGACACACTCGCCTGGACGACACTCCTGGGCGACACTCACCTGTACGGCACTCACCTGGACGACACTCACCTGCACGACACTCACCTGGACGACACTCACCTGGACGACACTCGCCTGAACGACACTCACCTGGACGACAATCATCTGGACGACACTCACCTGGACGACACTCACCTGGACGACAATCTCAACTGGACGATACTCTCGCCTGGACGACACTCACCTGGACGACTCTCACTGGACGACACTCACATGGATGACACATTCACCTAGACGACACTCACCTGGGCGACACACTCACTTGGACGACACTCACCTGGACGACACACTCACCTGGACGACACTCTCCTGGGCAACACTCATCTGCACGACACTCTCACTTGGACAACACTTACCTGGACGACACTCACTGGACGACACTCACCTGGACGACACTCGCCTGGACGACACTCACCTGGACGACACTCACCATGATCGCACTCACTTGGACGACACTCACCTGGACGACGCTCACCTGGACGACATTCACCTGGACGACACTCACCTGGACGACACTCACCTGGACGGCACACTCACCTGGACGGCACACTCACCTGGACGACACACTCACCTGGATGACACACTCACCTGGACGACATTCACCAGGACGACACTCACCTGGACAACACTCACCTGGACGACACTCTCACCTGGAGGACACTCATCTGGAAGCCACTCTCCTGGACGACACTCACCTGGACGACACTCACCTGGACGACACTCACTGGACGACACTCACCTGGACGACACTCATCTGTACGACACTCACTTGGACAACACTCGCCTGGACGACACTCACCTGGACGACATTCACCTGGATGACACTCATCTGGACGACACTCACCTGGGCGACACACTCACCTGGACCACACACTCACCTGGACGACACTCACCTGTACGACACTGACCTGGACGATACTCACCTGGACGACACTCACCTGGACGACACTCATCTGGAAGACACTCACCTGGATGACACTCACCTGGACGACACTGTCACCTGGACGACACTCATCTGGAAGACACTCACCTGGACGACACTCATCTGGAAGACACTCACCTGGACGACACTCACCTGGATGACACTCACCTGCACGACAGTCTCACCTGGACGACACTCATTGGGACAACACTCACCTGGACGACAATCTCACCTGGACGACACTCTCACTTGGACAACACTCACCAGGACGACACTCACTGGATGACACTCACCTGCATGACAATCTCACCTGGATGACACTCACTTGACAACACTCTCCTGGACGACACTCACCTGCATGACACTCTCACCTGGACGACACTCATCTGGACGACACTCACCTGCACGGCACTCTCACCTGGACTACACACACCTGGACGACACTAGGAGGACGCTCACTTAGACTACACTCACCTGGACAACACTCACTTGGACGACAATCTCACCTGGACGACACTCTCAATTGGACAACACTCACCTAGATGACACTGGACGACACTCAAGTGGACGACACTCACCTGCACGACACTCACCTAAACAACACTCGCCTGGACGACACTCTCAAGTAGACGACAATCATCTGGACAACACTCACCTGGACGACACTCACCTGGACGACACTCACCTGGACGACAATCTCACCTGGACGACACTGTCCTGGATGACACTCACCTGGACAACACTCACCTGAATAACACACTCACCTGGACGACACACTCACCTGGACGACACTTACTTGGATGACACTGACCTGGATGACACACTCACCTGGACGACACTCACCTGAACAACACACTCACCTGGACGACACACTCACCTGGACAACACACTCGCCTGGACGACACTCACCTGGACGACACTCACCTAGACGACACACTTCTGGACGACACTCAGCTGCACGACACTCACCTGGACGACACTCACCTGGACGACACTCACCTGGACGACATTCACCTGAACGACACTCACCTGGATGACACTCCCCTGGACGACACTCACCTGGATGGCACATTCACCTGGACGACACACTCACCTGGACGACACTCACCTGGACGACATTCACCTGGACGACACTCACCTGGACAACACTCACCTGGACGACACTCTCACCTGGAGGACACTCATCTGGAAGGCACTCTCCTGGACGACACTCACCTGGACGACACTCACCTGGACGACACTCACCTGGACGACACTCATCTGTACGACACTCACCTGGACGACATTCACCTGGACAACACTCACCTGGACGACACTCACCTGGGCGACACTCACCTGGACGACACTCACCTGGACGACACTCACCTGGACGACACTCACCTGGACGACACTCACCTGGACGACACTCACCTGGACGACACTCACCTGGACGTCACTCACCTGGACGACACTCATCTGGAAGACACTCACCTGGACGACACTCACCTGGACGACACTGTCACCTGGACGACACTCATCTGGAAGACACTCACCTGGACGACACTCACCTGGACGACTCTCACCTGCACGACAGTCTCACCTGGACAACACTCATCGGGACGACACTCACCTGGACGACAATCTCACCTGGACGACACTCTCAGTTGGACAACACTCACCAGGATGACACTGGACGACACTCACCTGGACGACACTCACCTGGACGACATTCACCTGGACGACACTCACCTGGACGACACTCACCTGGGCGACACTCACCTGGACGACTCTCACCTGGACGACACTCACCTGGACGGCACTCACATGGACGACATTCACCTGAACGACACTCACCTTGATGACACTCCCCTGGACGACACTCACCTGGACGACACTGACCTTGGCGGCACACTCACCTGGACGACACATTCACCTGGACGACACGCTCACCTGGACAATATTCACCTGGATGACACTCACTTGGACAACACTCACCTGGACGACACTCACCTGGACGACACTCACTGGACAACACTCACCTGGACGCCATTCACCTGGACGACGCTCACCTGGATGACACTCATCTGGGCGACACACTCACCTGGACGACACACTCACCTGGATGACACACTCACATGGACGACACTCCCCTGGACGACACCCACCTGGACGACACTCACCTGGACGACACTCTCACCTGGATGACACTCATCTGGAAGACACTCACTTGGACGACACTCACCTGGACGACACTCACCTGGACGACACTCACCTGGACGACACTCACCTGGACGACACTCATCTGGAAGACACTCACCTGGATGACACTCACCTGGACGACACACTCACCTGGTCGACACGCTCACCTGGACAACGTTCACCAGGACAACATTCACCTGGATGACACTCACCTGGACAACACTCACCTGGACGACACTCCCACCTGGAGGTCACTCATCTGGAAGCCACTCTCCTGGACGACACTCACCTGGACGACACTCACCTGGACGACACTTACCTGGACGACACTTACCTGGACGACATTCACCTGGACGACACTCACCTGAATGACGCTCATCTGGGTGACACACTCACCTGGACGACACACTCACCTAGACGACACTCACCTGGACGACACTCACCTGGACGACACTCACCTGGACGATACTCTCACCTGGATGACACTCATCTGGAAGACACTCACCTGGACGACACTCACCTGGACGGCACTCACCTGGACGACACTCACCTGGACGACACTCACCTCGACGACTCTCACCTGCACGACAGTCTCACCTGGACAACACTCACCTGGACGACAATCTCACCTGGACGACACTCTCACTTGGACAACACTCACCAGGACGACACTCTCCTGGACGACACTCACCTGGACGACACTCACCTCGACGACTCTCACCTGCACGACAGTCTCACCTGGACAACACTCATCTGGACGACACTCACCAGGACGACACTCACCTGGACGACACTCTCACCTGGATGACACTCACTGGACGACACTCTCCTGGACGACACTCACCTGCATGACACTCTCACCTGGATGACACTCACCTGGACGACACTCATCTGGACGACACTTACCTGCACAGCACTCTCACCTGGACTACACACACCTGGACGACACTCACTTGGACGACAATCTCACCTGGACGACACACTCAATTGGACAACACTCACCTAGATGACACTGGACGACACTCACCTACACGACACTCACCTAGACAACACTCGCCTGGACGACACTCACCTGGACGACACTCACCTGGACGACACTCACCTGGACGACACTCACCTGCACGACTCTCACTTGATGACACTCACCTGGACGACACATTCACCTGGACGACACTCACCTGGACGACACTCACCTGGACAACACACTCACCTGGACGACACTCACCTGAACAACACACTCACCTGGACGACACACTCACCTGGACAACACACTCACCTGGACGACACTCTTCTGGACGACACTCACCTGGATGACATTCACCTGAATGACACTCACCTGGATGACACTCCCCTGGACGACACTCACCTGGACGACACTCACCTGGAAGACACTCCCCTGGACGACATTCACCTGGACGACACTCATCTGGAAGACACTCCCCTGGACGACACTCGCCTGGACGACACTCACCTGGAAGACACTCCCCTGGACGACACTCGCCTGGACGACACTCTCACCTGGACAACACTAGTCTGGACGACACTCACCTGGACGACACTCACTTGGACAACACTCACCTGGACGACACTCACTTGGACGACAATCTCACCTGGACGGCACTCTCAATTGGACAACACTCACCTACACGACACTCACCTAGACAACACTCGCCTGGACGACACTCTCACCTGGACGACAATCATCTGGACGACATTCACCTGAACGACACTCACCTGGATGACACTCCCCTGGACGACACACACCTGGATGGCACATTCACCTGGACGACACTCACTGGACGACAATCATCTGGACGACACTCACTTGGACAACACTCACCTGGACGACACTCACCTGGACGACATTCACCTGGACGACACTCATCTGGACGACACTCACCTGGGTGACACTCACCTGGACGACACTCACCTGGACGACACTCACCTGGACGACACGATCTCCTGGACGACACTCAGCTGGACGACACTGTCACCTGCACGACACTCATCTGGAAGACACTCACCTGGACGACACTCACCTGGACGACTCTCACCTGCACGACAGTCTCACCTGGACAACACTCATCGGGACGACACTCACCTGCACGACAATCTCACCTGGACGACACTCTCACTTGGACAACACTCACCAGGATGACACTGGACGACGTCACCTGCACGACACTCACCTGGACGACACTCACCTGGACGGTACTCACATGGACGACATTCACCTGAACGACACTCACCTTGATGACACTCCCCTGGACGACACTCACCTGGATGACACTCACCTGGACGGCACACTCACCTGGACGACACACTCACCTGGACGACACGCTCACCTGGACAACATTCACCTGGATGACACTCACCTGGACAACACTCACCTGGACGACACACTCACCTGTAGGTCGCTCATCTGGAAGCCACTCTCCTGGACGACACTCACCTGGACGACACTCACCTGGATGACACTTACTGGACGACACTCACCTGGACGACACTCACCTGGACGACACTCACTTGGACAACACTCACCTGGACGACACTCACCTGGACGACATTCACCTGGACGACACTCACCTGGATGACACTCCCTGGGCGACACACTCACCTGGACGACACACTCACCTGGACGACACTCACCTGGACGACACTCACCTGGACGACACTCACCTGGACAACACTCACCATGATGACACTCATCTGGAAGACACTCACTTGGACGACACTCACCTGGACGACACTCACCTGGACGACACTGTCACCTGGACGACACTCATCTGGAAGACACTCACCTGGATGACACTCACCTGGACGACACACCTGGACGACACGCTCACCTGGACAACATTCACCTGGATGACACTCACCTGGACAACACTCACCTGGACGACACTCTCACCTGGAGGTCACTCATCTGGAAGCCACTCTCCTGGACGACACTCACCTAGACTGCACTCACCTGGACGACACTCAGACGACGCTCACCTAGACTACACTCACCTGGACGACACTCACTTGGATGACACTCACCTAGACTACGCTCATCTGGACGACACTCACTTGGACGACACTCACATGGACAACACTCACTTGGACGACACTCACCTGGATGGCACTCACTTGGACGACACTCACCTAGACTACACTCACCTGAATGACACTCACTTTGACGACACTCACCTAGAGTACACTCACCTGGATGGCACTCATTTTGACGACACTCACCTAGACTACAGTCACCTGGACGACACTCGCTTGGACGACACTCACCTGGACGACACTCACTTGGACGACACTCCTTTAGACTACACTCACCTGGACGACACTCACTTGGACGACACTCACCTAGACTACACTCACCTGGACGACACTCACTTGGACGACACTCCTTTAGACTACACTCACCTGGACGACACTCGCTTGGACGACACTGACCTAGACTACACTCACCTGGACGACACTTACCTGGACGACACTTACCTGGACGACATACTTGTTAATAAGGTTATTCAAGGTACTAAAGTCTTGAGACATCGGTTCTTAAAAATAAGTCGTGTTTGTGTAAATTTACTCAAATGTACAACTTTGTTCACATGAATCTGTACGTATGTGAAAATGTGTACATGTGAAACTATGCACTTGAAAAACCTGTGCATGTGTGAACTCATGCAAATGTGTAACTACACATGTGTAATTAGAAATATGAATGATGCATATATGAAACTGTTTTCATGTAAAATTTTGCATTGTTTGACACTGCAACAGAAGTGAGAAATATAAACTGTATTATGAAAGGTCTAACTTATTTAATCTCTGATCTGAAAATAATGAAAATAGAAATTATTATATAACATTATTTTTGGGGTAGGTTTAAAAATGTAGTGTTAGAGTGTTCAGCAGAAGTTTGTGGTTACAGGAAAGTGGGTGCGGGAGGGAAGAGGAGCGATTGGTGGAATGATGATGTAAAGAGAGTAGTAAGGGAGAAAAAGTTAGCATATGAGAAGTTTTTACAAAGTAGAAGTGATGCAAGGAGGGAAGAGTATATGGAGAAAAAGAGAGAGGTTAAGAGAGTGGTGAAGCAATGTAAAAAGAGAGCAAATGAGAGAGTGGGTGAGATGTTATCAACAAATTTTGTTGAAAATAAGAAAAAGTTTTGGAGTGAGATTAACAAGTTAAGAAAGCCTAGAGAACAAATGGATTTGTCAGTTAAAAATAGGAGAGGAGAGTTATTAAATGGAGAGTTAGAGGTATTGGGAAGATGGAGGGAATATTTTGAGGAATTGTTAAATGTTGATGAAGATAGGGAAGCTGTGATTTCGTGTATAGGACAAGGAGGAATAACATCTTGTATGAGTGAGGAAGAGCCAGTTGTGAGTGTGGGGGAAGTTCGTGAGGCAGTAGGTAAAATGAAAGGGGGTAAGGCAGCCGGGATTGATGGAATAAAGATAGAAATGTTAAAAGCAGGTGGGGATATAGTTTTGGAGTGGTTGGTGCAATTATTTAATAAATGTATGGAAGAGGGTAAGGTACCTAGGGATTGGCAGAGAGCATGCATAGTTCCTTTGTATAAAGGCAAAGGGGATAAAAGAGAGTGCAAAAATTATAGGGGGATAAGTCTGCTGAGTATACCTGGTAAAGTGTATGGTAGAATTATTATTGAAAGAATTAAGAGTAAGACGGAGAATAGGATAGCAGATGAACAAGGAGGCTTTAGGAAAGGTAGGGGGTGTGTGGACCAGGTGTTTACAGTGAAACATATAAGTGAACAGTATTTAGATAAGGCTAAAGAGGTCTTTGTGGCATTTATGGATTTGGAAAAGGCGTATGACAGGGTGGATAGGGGGGCAATGTGGCAGATGTTGCAGTGTATGGTGTAGGAGGTAGGTTACTGAAAGCAGTGAAGAGTTTTTACGAGGATAGTGAGGCTCAAGTTAGAGTATGTAGGAAAGAGGGAAATTATTTCCCAGTAAAAGTAGGCCTTAGACAAGGATGTGTGATGTCACCGTGGTTGTTCAATATATTTATAGATGGGGTTGTAAGAGAAGTAAATGCGAGGGTCTTGACAAGAGGCGTGGAGTTAAATGATAAAGAATCACACACAAAGTGGGAGTTGTCACAGCTGCTTTTTGCTGATGACACTGTGCTCTTGGGAGATTCTGAAGAGAAGTTGCAGAGGTTGGTGGATGAATTTGGTAGGGTGTGCAAAAGAAGAAAATTAAAGGTGAATACAGGAAAGAGTAAGGTTATGAGGATAACAAAAAGATTAGGTGATGAAAGATTGAATATCAGATTGGAGGGAGAGAGTATGGAGGAGGTGAATGTATTCAGATATTTGGGAGTGGACGTGTCAGTGGATGGGTCTATGAAAGATGAGGTGAATCATAGAATTGATGAGGGAAAAAGAGTGAGTGGTGCACTTAGGAGTCTGTGGAGACAAAGAACTTTGTCCTTGGAGGCAAAGAGGGGAATGTATGAGAGTATAGTTTTACCAACGCTCTTATATGGGTGTGAAGCATGGGTGATGAATGTTGCAGCGAGGAGAAGGCTGGAGGCAGTGGAGATGTCATGTCTGAGGGCAATGTGTGGTGTGAATATAATGCAGAGAATTCGTAGTTTGGAAGTTAGGAGGAGGTGCGGGATTACCAAAACTGTTGTCCAGAGGGCTGAGGAGGGGTTGTTGAGGTGGTTCGGACATGTGGAGAGAATGGAGCGAAACAGAATAACTTCAAGAGTGTATCAGTCTGTAGTGGAAGGAAGGCGGGGTAGGGGTCGGCCTAGGAAAGGTTGGAGGGAGGGGGTAAAGGAGGTTTTGTGTGCGAGGGGCTTGGACTTCCAGCAGGCATGCGTGAGCGTGTTTGATAGGAGTGAATGGAGACAAATGGTTTTTAATACTTGACGTGCTGTTGGAGTGTGAGCAAAGTAACATTTATGAAGGGGTTCAGGGAAACCGGCAGGCCGGACTTGAGTCCTGGAGATGGGAAGTACAGTGCCTGCACTCTGAAGGAGGGGTGTTAATGTTGCAGTTTAACTGTAGTGTAAAGCACCCTTCTGGCAAGACAGTGATGGAGTGAATGATGGTGAAAGTTTTTCTTTTTCGGGCCACCCTGCCTTGGTGGGAATCGGCCAGTGTGATAATAAATAATAAATTATTTTTGTTTTAATAAATGTCTTACACAATGTTAATCACAATTACTTGGTTCTGTTTATAGGTTTGATAATTAGGAACATACATGAAGAGAGTAGACTACAGCATCATGTGAGAGAGAATATACTTGCTAGTGATGTGATAAGTGAAACTGAAGCAGAGCAACAACTCACCAGACTCTCTTCTCTCTTAACAAAGTTCTCCACTGACAAGCAAACAGCTCTTATTCATAAATTTCAAGCTTCCTTAAACTCCTCGTGGGTTTTAGCACACCAGCCTCCCACACGTAACGTATGTAACAATATTCCATTAATAAAATTATACTGTACTAATAAACTGTAAAAAATAAAATAGTTGTCCAACAACATAATTTAAGCATCCCAGTGAGGTGCTTGATAGTGGTTGCTGGATATTTCCTGCCTCCAAGATTTTTGTTTATAACATCCCAGTGAGGTGCTTGATAGTGGTTGCTGATAGTGTGAGGTGCTTTATAGTGGTTGCTGGATATTTCCTGCCTCCAAGATTTTTGTTTATAACATCCCAGTGAGGTGCTTGATAGTGGTTGCTGGATATTTCCTGCATCCAAGATTTTTGTTTATAACATCCCAGTGAGGTGCTTGATAATGGTTGCTGGATATTTCCTGCCTCCAAGATTTTTGTTTATAACATCCCAGTGAGGTGCTTGATAATGGTTGCTGGATATTTCCTGCCTCCAAGATTTTTGTTTATAACATCCCAGTGAGGTGCTTGATAGTGGTTGCTGGATATTTCCTGCCTCCAAGATTTTTGTTTATAACATCCCAGTGAGGTGCTTGATAGTGGTTGCTGGATATTTCCTGCCTCCAAGATTTTTGTTTATAACTTAAGAATGCTTCATCCGATTGACTTGAAATTTTCAATATGATATACTAAAAATAGGTAAGGGTTCATGTAGTTGGCTTGTGCAGGTGTATATAAACAAGTGTATATAAACCATTCCTTCTTTTGGTGTCTGTCGAATAACTTGAGAAAGTCTCTTCTGATTGGCTTCAAGTTTTCAACACTGGTGTATCATACATACAAAAAAGATAGGATTGTTCCTGAAGTATGTAGGTGCTAACCTACTAATTTTATTTTTAAAATGGTGTTTCATTATACTTATGTGAAATATCTTGACTATGCCTCATTTTAAAGGCTTCATTGATTAGTGCTCAAAACACCTTGCGAGAAGGATGATAAATTGCAAGTTAGACCGTGTATGTGCAAGTTTACCAGTAAACTATTATAGTTATAAACCTAGAAATACTGTATTCTGTGTGAGAATGTGTCTTCTGGTTAGTTCCAAATTTCCAGCACTGGCAGGTATGTTTCACTCATCTGAAGGTGAGGTGGAAGTTATTCCACCAGTCTTACCATTTCTCCATCCTCGAGGAGTGCCTGTATGACTCCAGGGGTCACCGTTTACCTGGAAATTACCTGGAGAGGGTTTCGGGGTTCAACACCCCCACAGCCCGGTCTGAGATCAGGCCTCATGGTGGATCAGGGTCTGAACAACCAGGCTGGTACTGCTGGCTGCATGCAAGTTGACAACGAACCACAGCCCGGTTGGTCAGCTACTGACTTTAGGTGCCTGTCCAGTGCCTTCTTGAAGACAGCCAGGGGTCTATTGGTAATCCCCCTTATGTATGCTGGGAGGCAATTGAACAGTCTTGGACCCCTGACACTTATTGTGTTGTTTCTCAATGTACTAGTGGCGCCCCTGCTTTTCATCACGAGAATGTTGCATCTCCTGTTGAGTCTTTTGCTTTCTTAGGGACTGATTTTCGTGTGCAGTTTTGATACGAATCCCTCCAGGACCTTCCAAGTGTGTATTATCATGTATCTTTCTTGCCTGCGTTCGAGGGAAGACAGATCAAGGACCTTCAACCGTTCCCAGTAGTATTGGTGCCTTATCGTACTTATGTGTGCCGTGAAAGTTATATGTACGCTCCCCAGGTCTGCAATGTCACCAGCCTTGAAGGGGGCAGTTAGTGTACAGCAGTAACCAGCCTAGAGAGCACAAGTGATTTGAAGAGAATCATCACGGGCTTGGCATCCCTAGTTTTGAAGGTTCTCATTATCCATCTTTATCATTTTTCCTAGCAGATGAGGTAGATACATTGTTGTGATCTTTGAAGGCGAGATCCTCTGACATTATCACTCCCAGGTCCTTCACGTTACTTTTCCTCTCTATTGTATGGGTTAGAATTTGTCGTATACCCTAATACATTTTTAATTTCTTCAAGTTTCCCATATCTGAGTAGTTGAAATTTCTCCTCATTGAACTTCATAGTGTTTTGAGTGTCCCATTCGAAGATTTGGTTGATGTCCGATTGGAGTCTCGCGGTGTCTTCGATGGAGGTCACTTCCATGGTAATCCGGGTGTCATCCACAAAGGAAGACACAGAGCTATGGCTTACATCTCTATGTCAGATATGAGGATGAGGAATAGAGTGGGAGCGAGTACTGTGCCTTATGGAACAGAGCTTTTTACCGTGGCTGCCTGGGACTTTACGCTGTTTACTGTTACTCTTTGCGTTCTGCTTGTCAGGAAGCTGTAGACCATCTACCAACTTTTCTAATTATTTCTTTATCACGCATTTTGTGTACTATTACACCATGGTCACACTTGTCAAAATCTTTTGCAAAGTCTGTGAATACTACATCTGCATTTTGTTTATCCTCTACAGCATCCAGGACCATGTCATAGTGATCCATAAGCTGGGACAGGCAGGAGTGACCAGCTCTAAACCCATGTTGCCCTGGGTTGTGTAATTGATGGGTATCTAGGTGGTTGGCGATCTTGCTTCTTAGAACCCTCTCAAAGATTTTTATGATATGGGATGTTAGTGCTGTTGATCTGTAGTTCTTTGCAATTGCTTTACTGCCACCTTTGTAGGGTGGGGCTATGTTTGTTGTTTTTAGTGTGTGTAGGATGACCCCTGTGTCCGTGCTCCCTCTCCATAAAATGCTGAAGGCACGCAATAGGGGCTTCTTGCAGTTCTTGATGAACACGGAGTTCCATGAGTCTGGGCCTACAGCAAAGTACATGGGTATGTCATTTATTGCCTCTTCAAAGTCTTGTGGAATTAGAATAATATCCGAGATTTTTGAGATAGCCAAATTTTGGGTTTCATTCATAAAGAATTCATTTGGATTGTCGACCTAAGGGTCGACAATCCAAATGGCTCACTAAACACTGAGTCATTTTGAGACTTTAGTATCTCACTCATTTCTTGGCTGTCATCTGTGTATGTCCCACCCCGTCTAAGCAGGGGCCCAATACTGAATGTTTTTTTCCCTTAGATTTTGCATAAGAGAAGAAGTATTTTTTTTCCCATTTCCTTTATGGCTTTTAGTTCTTCCTGTGATTCTTGTCTCCTGTAAGATTTCTTCAGCTTAAGTTTGATATTTGCAATTTCATTTACTAGTGCCTCCCTTCATATTTCAGATATATTGGTCCCAATCAGCAGCTCTGTGATTCTTCACCTTCGTCTGTATAGGGAGCGTCTCTCTCTTTCTAGTTTACATCTTCTTTTTCTTTTTCTTAATGGAATGTGTCTTGAGCAGATCTCAAGAACCACAGAATTTATTTTTTCAAGGCAGATGTTCAGATCCGTGTTGTTTAGGATATCTTCCCAGCTTGTTTCATTTAGGACATGGTTTACTTGATCCCATTGTATGTTTTTGTTATTGAAATTGAATTTTGTTTCGTGAAGAGACCTTCATGACTGCTCACATTTTGCTGGTCAGAAGCCCTGTGCATGTATGTCTGTACCTCTGTTATGTTGTGATCTGAGTGTATTGTCTTCGATACAGTTATATTACGTATCAGATCTTCATTGTTAGTGAAGATGAGGTCTAACATATTTTCTAGTCTTGTAGGCTCTATTATTTGCTGACTTAAGGTGAATTTGGTGCAGAGATTTAATAGTTCGTGTGCGTGTGAATTTTCAACTGAGCTGCCTCCCGGGGTGATCTCTGCTAAAACATTGTTTGCTATACTCTTCCATTTTAGGTGTTTCAAGTTGAAATCTCCTAGTAGTACGATGTTTGGGGCAGGAGTTGGGAGATTTTCCAGACAGTGGTCAATTTCTCAAGCTGCTCCTGGAATTGCTGGGAAGTTGCATCTGGAGGCTTGTATACTACCACAATGACGAGGTTTTGGTTTTCAATCTTTACCACCATTATTTGAGGTGTTTAGTAGTTTTGTGCAAATGAGCGGCTCTGTGACATACAGGCCAACCTTCCCTTGTTGCCTGTTTAGTCTGTCGCATCAGAATAGGTTATAACCTGGGATCCATGTTTCATTGTCATAAAGATCCTTTATGTGGGTCTCTGTGAATGCTGCAAATGTTGCATTTGACTCCGTGAGGAGTAACTTGTAAGGAATTTTTTTGTTTTTTTGACAGCTTTAGACCCTGTATGTTTACAAAGACAAATGTTTTATTGGTAGAATTTAGGGTGGGTTTATTTGCTGGCTCTAATATCTGTTGTTCTGGTGTAGAGGCCAATGTCCGTGCCTCTGCTCCAGAAGTGTTTTTAGTTGGTGTAGGATTACTGTCATTTCTTGCCAGTCTTTTTTCCCTCCTGGCCCTAAAAAATCTCTGTCCCTGGAGAGGGTGTGGCACCTCTCTTTTGTTTCCCATAGTCTGGCTGGTCTGTGTCTTCTAGTCCCCTTTAGATGATGTGCCTGGCACTATGCATTTTAACATTTTCTTTCATGGATTGATGAGTGACACATATCTGGGTGAAATAAGTTACAAGAAGGGAAGTTGCACTCTCCTGTTGTCATGTGGGTGCGGCATTTTTTGGGATGGTCAAAGGTGCATGTCTCACCTGTTTTATCAGATATACCATGCCTGCAGATACCCAAGGCATAGTATTTACATAGATTGTAATTCTGTTTGCTAGGATTTATTGTAGCTGCGTTCGCTGCTGTTGCATTTATTTTTCCAGTTTCCTCCCTATCTTTCACCCCTGTATGGACATCAGTGCTTCCACCAGGTTTTGCTGGTGGTGTGTCGACACTATTACCTGAAGCATCATCCCATTTTGGTCCATTTTCAGCAGTATCTCTATTTTGAACCTCTGTGGACTGAATAATGTTGTCTTCACTTTCCTCCAGGACAACACTAGTACCCTCACGAGCGCTATCTTCTAAGACATCACTAGAACTCTCTGGAGCACTTTCCTCCAGGACAACACTAGCACCCTCAGCACTGTCCTCCAGAACAGCATTAGCATCCTCAGGAGCACTGTCCAAGACAGCCCCGTCCCTACCACCCATCTTATTTTCCCAGCTGTTATGTCTTTCAAGAAGGATCTTTGATTGTTGTTGTTGTCTTTTAATATAGATGTCATTTCCTCATACTGGTGTATCTCGTTTGGGCAGACCCAAGAACATCTCTCTGAATTTATGTCAAGTGTGGTCACTGATGTGGTCACCGTGATGGTTGGCACCTGTGTGACCCCCAGAGGTCACCGTGATGAGTGGCACCCCCACCATGTGGAGGGGAAAAAGGGAGATTCTTTTAACTGTTTCTTCTCACCTCAGGAGAAGCTGTGAAATTCTCACATGTCAAAAACACTTAATTAGCACTCATTACTGGCCATCATTGGCAACTTAAGCCTAAGCGGTCCTGGATCCAGGCATGAGTTTGAAAGCCTGAGGCAAGCAATCTTGCCCAAACGGTACACCATGTAAGGTGCCCAGCTGCATCCTGCGGGGAGCGCAGGGTGCAGCTGGGCACCCTACATGTTGTAATTTGAATTGTGCTTCAACGCCCAGTTAAGACGGCAGTGTGGGAGAATTGAGGACCTGTTTAAGTGATTCATGGATCTCTGGAAAGTGAATGGGTGTCTTACACTTATGACTAGTACCACCACTTGGAGCCTTCAGGTAGACCAGACCTGAGGTCCATAAGTCCATCTTTCCACCCTGTCCATTAAATCGATTACTATCCATATTCTTGTGGAAAGTAGGTAGGAACCTGTTATCAAGAAAGTGGTGGTGGCTCAAGATCAAGGGGAATTAGTCCCGGAGTTAGTCAAGCATGTCAGCCTCACGCTGCAAGAGCCCACATGGTCAGTCTTACTCACCATCGGTGATTAAGTATGCCAGATATCTCTGTCTAGTAATGGAATAGGCACCAGGTATTATCAAGGACATAGGACAGGTAAGTAGCCAGTGTCCAGTAAACTCAGCACTAACAGCCTTAAATGTACCTAGATATGCCTCGGTTGCAGTATGAACGATAGCCTAAACGATAGCCACCTGTGGAAAAAAATACATCTAGTCTAAAAGACAGAAACACCAAGCAGCCGTCTTAGAAAACTTGATAGTCTTTTATAACAGTTGGGAAAATAAAAGGAGTGGGCCAGATACAGCTGTCACCCCTGGTGCTGGTGCTGTTTTAGAGGACAGTACCTGTAAGAATACAGAGATGAAAGTTGGTACACCGGAGGGGGACAGAGGTACTGGTGCTGGGAAAAGAAACAGGTGTAGACAAAGATATGCTATTTCATGAGTTACAAAATAACAATACCACTGAAGATGGAAAAAAGAGGATGATGTTTCGAGGAATAGTGTAATATGCTCAGGCAAGCCCATTCAAAGCCCTGCACAGAAGCCCATTCAAAGCCCTGCACAGAAGCCCTCCAAACTTTCCTCAGCACTGGTGAACAACCCTCCAGATGGATGGAGGAACTGACCTCTGCATGAACCAGATATATGATCTGTGTCAAGTAAGGCAAGAGCGGCACTTTCCCGCTTCATGGAATATTACCCCATTCCAAACTTTAGTCACAACCAAAGTTTCACTTTGAAGCCAAACATGATGCCTTAAACTGTATTGATAACAGCTGGTAGTGCTGCTGTTGTCATACAGAGTGATGGCCCTCTTAAAGAAATTGGAGCATGCATCAGTAACTGGGCCTCAAACAGAACTGTTTGCCATACTCCTTGTACTGAAATGCACCCATGTATCTAAGATTGACACTTTAATAGTAACTGATTGTCTGTCATCCATAAATGCTCTCAACTCATTAAGTATAAATTGTGGCATGCTTGTGTCAGAACCCAGACACAGGTATGGTAAGATTGTGGACAGTGGAGTCAGAGTGCACATGCTGTGGATTCCATCTCACATTGGTCTTCAGATGCATGATAGAACTGATAAATTGGCTAAGCTATATGCTTTCAAAGAGGGAGTAGATTACAATCTTGGGTTGTCAGTTAGCAGTTTGAGAACAGTAATACGAAAAGAACTTCAGTTGAACTTATTGACTTAAGACTCTGGGAGATTGACACCAGTCAGTCCATCTATCATCATTCTATCATGCAGGAGGAGCCACATGTCTATGGTGCATCCAACAAGATAAGCAGACTCTTGGATGTCACTACCGCCCGGCTCTGGCTGGGTTACAAGTATCTTTGGCAGGTTAAATCACCACCACCAGATGTAGACCAAACGAAATGTAAACTTTGCCAGATGGACTATTGTCACACCTTGCATCATTATGTACTGGAGTGCGATAAAATTAATGAATTTAGAGACAACTCACTCAGAAATGTTCGAGCTATTTTATCCAAGTATTTTATCCACAGTGGTATGTATTACAGACTATTCTGGAAAAATTCCCTGATTTTGCTCACTGTAAATAAAGCATTACCACTTGTGTACTCACCTAATTGTGGTTGCAGAGGTCGATTCATAGCTCCTGGCCCCATGTGTGTGTGTGTGTGTACTCACCTAGTGTGGTTGCAAGGGTCGAGTCATAGCTCCTGGCCCCACCTCTTCACTGGTCGCTACTGGGGCACTTTCTCTAAACCATGAGCTTTATCATACCTCTCCTTAAAGCTATGTATGGACCTGCCTCCACTACATCGCTTCCCAAACTATTCCACTTCCTGACTACTCTGTGACTAAAGAAATACTTCCCAACATCTCTGGGATTCATTTGTCTTCCACTTCCAACTGTGTCCCCTTGTTGCCGTGTCCCATCTCTTGGAGCATCCTGTCTTTGTCCACCTTGTCAATTCCTCTCAGTATTTTATATGTCGTTATCATGTCTTCCCTATCTCTCCTGTCCTCCAGTGTCGTCAGGTCGATTTCCCTTAGCCTCTTCTCGTAGGACATACCCCTTAGCTCTGGGACTAGTCTTGTTGCATACCTTTGCATTTTCTCTAGTTTATTTACTTGCTTGGCTAGGTGTGGGTTCCAAACTGGTGCCGCATACTTCAATATGGGCCTAACGTTCACAGTGTACAGAGTCCTGAACGATTCCTTATTGAGATGTCAGAATGCTGTTCTTAGGTTTGCTAGGCACCCATATGCTGCAGTAGTTATTTGGTTGATGTACACTTCAGGAGATGTGCCTGGTGTTATACTCACCCCGAGATCTTTTTCCTTGAGTGAAGTTTGTAGTCTCAGGCCCCCTAGACTGTTCTCTGTCTGCAGTCTTCTTTGCCCTTCCCCAACCTTCATGACTTTGCACGTGGTGGGGCTCAACTCCAGGAGTCAATTGCTGGACCAGGTCTGCAGCCTGTCCAGATCCCTTTGTAGTTCTGCCTGGTCTTCATCCAAATGAATTCTTCTCATCTTCACATCATCTGCAAACAGGGACACTTCGGAGTCTATTCCTTCTGTCATGTCGTTCACAAATACCAGAAACAGCACTAGTCCTAGGACTGACCCCTGTGGGACCCCACTCGTCACAGGTGCCCACTCTGACACCTCGCCACGTACCATGACTCGCTGCTGTCTTCCTGACAGGCATTCCCTGATCCATTGTAGTGCCTTCCTTGTTATCCCTGTCCTCCAGTTTCTGCACTAATCTCTTGTGTGGAGAACTCCAGTAGGTTTGTGACACAGGATTTCCCATCCCTGAAACCATGTTGGCTGCTGTTGATGAGATCATTCCTTTCTAGGTATTCCACCACTCTTCTCCAGTTAATCTTCTCTATGACTTTGCATACTATATATGTCAGTGACACTGGTCTATAGTTTAGTGCTTCATGTCTGTCTCCTTTTTTAAAAATTGGTACTACATTTGCTGTCTTCCATACCTCAGGTAATCTCCCTGCTTCAAAAGATGTGTCGAATATTGTTGTTAAGGGTACACATAGCGCTTCTGCTCCCTCTCTCAGGACCCATGGAGAGATGTTATCTGGCCCCATCGCCTTTGAGGTATCTAGCTCACTCAGAAGCCTCTTCACTTCTTCCTCAGTTGTATGTATTGGGTCCAACACTTGTAGGTGTACCCCCACCTCTTCATCTTTCTGGAG